>NW_006239178.1:434787-513330 GCF_000226075.1 Solanum tuberosum | reverse complement strand
GACATGACTCTAGATAGGAAGGAGTGGAGGTCGCGTATTAAGGTTGAAGGTTAGTAGGGCTAGCGTGTTGTCCTCCCTTGCGAGGGTATGGGTTGTTAGCGTTTGTAGTAGTCCTAGCCTTGCACGTGCAGTTCCTGGCTGTGATACCTTTAGCCTCTCTACCTCTACGAGGTAGTGGCAAGGTCTGCGTACACTCTACCCTCCCCAGACCCCACCTAGTGGGATTTCACTGGGTTGTTGTTGTTGTAGAGCTCCTTATTTTTCTTAAAACAAAGTCATGAATGATAATATTGACATTAATATATACTCCAATAAACTTCACAATATTAATTGCAATTTGCCACTATAATTTATTCAATATAGAATGTAATTACCACAATTAAAGGAATACTTTTGATTTCAAGGTCCTAATTATTTTTTTCTACCAAAAATATAGTCCTATTATTTACTGTAATTAAAATCTTGTCCAACATGAAACTTGATTTCTTTTTCAATATTTTCTATTATATATAGAGGGTGCTTGGATTGGCTTTTTAAAAATAGCTTATAAGCTAAAAGCTAAAAGTCATAAGTTGGTCATAACCAACTTTTAGTTTTTAGCTTATTTTTGTACTTCTTTTACCTCAACATAAGTGCTTAAAAACATTTTTCTTATCTTTCACAAACACCACAAAAATTAAAAGAGAGCTTACAAGCCCAAAGCACTTGAAATAAGCCAATCCAAACAACCTCTAAGTTGAATTTGTGTGCTTATCTCGGTTCTAGGATAGTCGTTGCTGCTGTTCCATTTAATTTTTTGTATTTTGTTCTATCTGTTTTATTGGGTCTGTGCTTAGGATCATAAAGGCTTATTAATTTTGTTTTAGAAACTCAATCTTGATTTTGTTTCAATGTTCTGTATACGCACCAAGTTGAATTTGTGTGCTTATTAATGATAGCCATTGCTTCTCTGTTTCATTTTTGTAATTTGTGTGTTCATGATCAGAAAGCCCTTCCAATTCTATTTTTAGAACACAATCTTGATTTTGTTTTATAGTTTTGAGAGATAAATGAATACCACTCAACATTACACCCTACCATGTTCCTTCCCTCTAAGACACTAATTGGGTTATAACTGTAGAGTCAAACTTGTAAAGCATTCAAATAAAGTGATCTTTTGTCTTTCAGTTTTCAGAAGGCAATGATTATGTGTGTTTTAGAAAGTTTAGGGACAAAAAGAAAAATGAAAAGGACTGTAACTTTGGGGGCCAATATTGGAGGAAAGTAAGAAAGGTACAACATTAACCCTTCTATTGCTGACTGTTGGGGTTCTTTTTAATGAAGAGAATTTTATGATAGGAATTGTAAAAAATGGAAAACTTTTAGCAGAAAGAGTTTTGGTTTTAAAGAAGAAAATATCTTGACGAGAAAACTGAATCTTATACTTTGATTTTTAAATTGATTTTGTCGTTAGTTTTCCAACTGCTTTCTTTGTATATTACAAAGTTACTTGGTACATGTGTTGGTGGGAGGTAGTAAGTAGCCCGTGGAATTAGTTGGGGTGTGCATAAGCTGGCATGGACATCACAATTATCAAAAAAAAGATAGAGATGTGTGTAACGTACCAAAATGCCCTTTGAATCTTTTAGTCTTAAACATGCTATGTGGCGTGTCGAAGTTAAAGAGTTGTTAAAATAGAAAGTGGTATTTTTTTAGAAACAAACTGAAAAGGAAAGTAAAGACACAAATTGAGACAAAGGAGTAAATGGAAAACAACGAGAATCTACAACCCAAAAATAGTATCAAAATATTAAGAATTCGCCATTGCAAAGAGTGAATATGAAAATAATAAAGAGTTCTATTATATTTCACCCACCTCGCCGCCAGTGATATGCAACAGAAACTTATCCTCAAATTCACGGCAAAGCTCAAGTGCTAAGGCTTTGGTACCTTCAGCACTATGAACCATTTGCTCCCCAAGCCTGACCAACTCATCTTGTACAACTTGAGACTTCCCCTGAAGCCTGTAGTAGAAAAATCCCAAGAATGAGTCAACAGATGGCACGCCAATCAATCAATCAATCAAGGAAAAAAAAAAGGGTCACTAGATGACATAAGTAAGCCTAACAATAAAAAAAACACTAACATTTTTCCAGACTCGAGAGAGAATTTGATTAACAAAGAGATTCTATGGATGGAGTAATCGTGAGAAGAAAAAATGAAGGTTTCCTCTACGGTCAATTGTGGAAAAAGCACATCATCTTAGGGAAGTCTTACGATCTTTGATCCCCCGATTCAGCCATGGAGACTCTTTTAAGTATTGCAAAAGAAAGGAATCCAATAACTTTGATAGTATGACTAAAAATATATAAAAGACTCTTGTAACTTACTACTAGTCTTAGATTAGGTCAGAAAGAACATCGCATCACCAATGATATCAATTATTAGTAGGAAGACAGGAAATAACAAAGAACTTGATTATCCAGATCACTGATGATTTTCCTTTTAATTTCACGATGTAAATTATCCGGATCTTGCTTAAAAGAACCTATCTTATTGTCTGTATAATCGGAATTCTATGCTACTATCATATCCTCCCTATCTCCTCATCTCCTGATTGTGCAAAAATTAAGTGGCTCATTTAACTTTTCAAGCACTTCTCCATTAGCATCTAAAACATATATAGACTAACACCAATTGCTTATGCTGACCAATAAAAACAATGAAATGGATTGTTAGATTTTCATACAAACTATCAGTAGAAGCATTCAAGCAGGTGAGATTACCCGGAAAGCAAATTCGGAAGTCTGACTTTCATTCTACTGCGTATCTGGTGAGCAAGGGTCTCGACTAAAGCTAACCTACCAAGCTTACTTTGAGGAGCTCCAGTCAATATTGATTTTAAACTTTCACTCTCAGCTCGCCATGCAGTCTCCAATGAGTTATCAGATCCAACACTTCCAGACTGGGCAGAAGCTATAGAAACAGATTGACCAATCAAGGCAACCCACGGGATATCAGCTGTGCCTCGTGGTCCTTGATTTGACAAAAGGGCTTGAACAGCCGCAAGAACTTTCGGCTCTGAAGCTGCTTGATCTATCTTGCTAATCACACCGACAGTTCTAGTACCTAGTGGCACAGAAATAAATCAAACATGTGAAGAGTTTCACATATGAAACAGACAGTGCAAAGATAATGGATGAGCAGCTACAAATAGACAATATCCATTTAGTCTCTTATTTCTGGAAGACACAAATCAATCTGGAATAGATAGACCTACATTCACTATCATACTCCTTCGCAATTCTGATAGCTTTACATGAAGCAACTTCAGGAGCCTGAGCAGCAGAAATTACGACCAGCAATATGGCATCATTGTGCTCAACATATTGAGTCTGTTCAGAAAGGAATCTCAGTAAACACGAAGTCTAAGCTATCTGACAAATTTGGCCATGATATTTACATAGATTCTCACCATTGAATCATCAAGATTTGACTTGTCAACGCCAGGCAAATCAACCAGCTTCAATGGTGGAGCTGTATGCAGTAGAAAGAAAAAGTAGATCAAACGAAAGCCAGGAACACAGCCACGCAAAGAAAGGGAGAAGAAAAAGTCACATGAAACACTAGCAAAACGACAGTTGATCCAATTTAGCAAACATCTCCAGGCAGGAAGTTAACAAAAGTCAAGTAGAGACAACTAACACAATTTACAAAGAAGAGGAATGATAATCTGCTACAGGTGTATCCTCTGTGAAGAAGGCTATGAGGATGCAAGTAACTTGTTCACACACTGCAAATTTACAGCTCAGCTTGGTGCGTATTTTAAATTTATTTGGAAGAAAAATGGTCCATGTCAAACTTCAAAAGATCTGCTGCCGAGTCGGAAAAGGGCAGTGCTCCAAATAACTACCATTACACTGTACCAGGGATTCTTTGGTGGATGGATACTTTGAAGGCAAAAAAGAGAACATTTGTAATTTAAAATATAAATGTATCACTTTTAGCTTTTTGGTGTAAGAATGAAATGTACAGGAAGTTGAGAGGATGATAGTTCAATTCATTTCACATGCAGTAAATGAACGAGCTTATTTTTGTATAACTGCACCTCCGGGGTAGCCCCTGGGTATCATTAGCATGTTCTAAATGCTATTTTGATAAATTAGCATGTTTTTGTGCGTCAAGATTATTAATTTCCTATTTGTCTTAATCTTCCACCAATGCAAAAGAATAGTTGAAATTTCCGATAAACCCTAATCCAAGAAAGAAGACTCCAGATAAACAAATAAAAAAGGTGATGTACACAGCATACAAAATCATGATGTAACTATATCATTTGCAGATAAAACAGTCCTGCATGCTCACCCGTGCTTGTTCGTAGCTTCAAATATATTTCATCACGACTCTTGCTTGAAATTTTGCTTAGTCTATCCTGTAAAGAATGTCGAAGAGCACCTGCGCAGATGAAACAGAGAAATGTTAATCCAATCAAGGACATAATAACTGGTAGATTTTCATTCACTTGCTCCAAGGGTAAGCTCCTCGCTCGTGTAATACCATTCCTCATAAACCCATTAGCTAATTAAGAAGCTTACTTGCAGACACTGGCTGTGATTTACTGTCAATCTGCAAAATGATCGATTTACTGCTCAACGAACTATCTCGTTTTAGATCAATGCATATGGGGGCACGAGTGGCACCGCCTTCACCTGTTGGCTGTGAATATAAGGATCATATTAGACATCAAAAGGACTTTGATTCTGAAACTTGGGATTGAGAGTTAACAAGGCAAAATGAGATGTGGAAAGTAACATTTTAATTCCACGGAGAGAAAAACCATACCAAAGCAGGATGGCCAATTAGACTGTTCAGTACAGCTGATTTACCTGCACCCTGCAAAAGTTTTACACGGCTTAAATGCATATCAATATCCTCAGAGCAATTAAGGGGAGCAATTTGTTTATTGACATCTCATGCACAATTGTTGTTGATAATATAAGAAGATCAAGCAGAGCTCTACAGACAGTAATAACCCTATCACAAACAAGGGCAGTCCTTACCTCATGCACTATTTCAGGTTAGGTCCAAGTTCAATTTTCTTTAGAAGTTTAATCATTACACCACTCTCACATGTATGTCAGCATTGGGACCTTTGGATATCAAGTAAAAATCACCCCTTCAAGTAATTCTCTTGAGCCATCCACCATATGTATACATTTATACATTGCTATGGGCTAAGCTAAAAAAGATGATCCATTGCAAAAATAAAGAGAACTGTCACTCATCTAAATGATGTCATCTCCTCTATTTCATATAATCCTACGCAGGCCCTCTGACATGTACATCTTTACTCCTTCTAGCAACATCTTTTTGTGGGTTTTGTTGTTTCTTTACCAAGATGATATTTAGATTAATATGATGAGTCATTTAAATTTCCTGAATAGTTTTCAATCTAGATCTTTATGTTTCCTAAGGTAAGTAACTTAATTAATAACAGAAAAATCTGTAGTATACGAACAAGCAACATCACACCAAAATATAGAAAAGCTACAACATAATATGACACTTTACGAACAGCATCCGATCTTCTAACAACTGAACCTCATGAGAACCCTGGAGAAACTAGGCACGAAAGTTCTTTCTCAAATATACCGTCATTTTATTTCCTATCGAAAGCTCGCTTATTCTTTCCCTCCACGTCATCCACGTGAATGTTAAAGTTGCAACATCCCAAACTCTTCAACTTCTCTTCTTCTAAATTTCCACATGGAGAGTGACTCCTTCATTGTTCCCGACATTGTCCATTACAACCCGAACCATCTCAAAATCGCATACCACAAACGAGTTGCCTCTGACATCATGGAGAAGGTCACACATCTTCACCTGAACGTTTGCATATGAGCACCAGCTGGTACACACAATCCGTCATTTTCTCAAATTCTCAACTGTAAAATTGCTCCCCCACTGCCCACTAGTAAGTCTCTATCTCATATCGCACAAGTATAATCTCATTCTTTTGCCAATAAAAAAAATTATTATAAAAATAAACTATCAGGCAGAATCAAGAAGGTACTGCAGCATTACAAAAAGTAGCTGGGTATAGATTCATGAAACCTCTGTAGAATCTATGAAATCCAGAAATACATCTGTTCCAAAATCAAAAAATGCATTAGACCATATGTTTAATTCTGAATACACCTTTTTTAAACAATCGAAACGTTTTCCTCCCTTCCATAGAAGCAAGTTCAAGTTCATTCCAACCATGTTGTCCACATGACAAAAAGAAGCATGCTTATCCAAGACTTTTTCTACTTTCTCCTTAAAGGCTGTCCTTGCCAATCACACACAAGTAAAATCTCGTGTTGTCCTTTTCTGCCATACTTCCTTACCTTTTCCTGTACAAAATATCCAATTCCAAAGATTTTATGCCTTACTTCTGTAGAAATGGTTTCCTTCCACCCTAAGTTAAAAAAGACAACCTAACGGATTTCGAAATCTTCCAAAGCTTTGCTAGCAAAAATTTCCACATCACATGAGAAATGATTCTTTTTATATTCGTAAACATGGTTTAGTTTCAAAACTTGGAAAATAATGTGTTTGCCCCATTACAACTTTGTTTGGATGGTTGTTACCTACTGTATTGTGTTGTTAGCTTAAATACAACCCCAAACAATGTATTTAATCCGAACAAGACAATATGATACAATACAACACAATACAATATAATACGATACATTATGAAACAAATCATCCAAACAGAGCCTTACTCTTCTCTACTTAAATACCAAACTTAGTGCATCAGCTAACTCTCTACCTAGTAATGTGTGCCCACTTAGGGGTCATTTGGTTGGGAATAAGTTATCCTACGATTAATTATTCTAGGATTAGTTATCCTAGGATATCTTATTCCACCATGTATATGGGATAACTTATCCCATCACTATGGTATAAATGGTGGGATAAGTTATCCCAAACATGGCAATCAAACAAGACAATAAAATTTTATCTCAGGACTATTTTTTTATCCCAAGACTTTCTTATCCCTCACACCAAACGACCCCTTAGTGCATCAACGAACTCTCTAACTAGTAATGTGTGCTCATGTTATGCTGCATTTGGCATTGAACCAAAGCCTTTGGGGTGCATATGGGAAATGGTTGGACAACTTTCATTTCTCTTAAACTTCTTCATTACCAATAAAAATTTTAAAAGCAAATAGTACAAAAGAAAGTGGCGCCTGCACAAAAGAGAGGAGCAAACCGCTCTTCACAACAAATAGTGTAAGTTATTTTTTTTAAAAACCAACAATTACCAAAAATATGAGAATTATGACTTATAACAACAAGTTCGCAATAAAGAATTCCAAAATTCAATAATGACAACTATCCCAACAACTCAAATTAAAAATAATTAGACTATAATTTTGGCATGTCCAAAGAACTTCAAGCCACTACTAAGTTTTAGTTTCAATTAATCAAACATAAAATGTATTTTAATTTGCAATATTATCTTTCATATATAATTGCCCTTATAACTACACTGATAATTAGTTCCAATAGAAAATGTTAATAACTTCCCAAATAATAATCCATATCTCTCAAGAATAAGAAAATAGACAAGAATAGAAAAGGATTTGATGACAGCAGAAGATAGTTGAAGTGAAGCAAGGACTCAAACACTAGGAGAAGAAAGAAGTAAATCAAAAGATCTTGTAAAGTAGAATTAGTAAAAGAAGAATTATCACAAACCAAAAAAGAAGAGGAAGTGAAGCACAGATAGCAAAAAAGTCCTAGTTCTCCTTTTTCTTTCATTATTTAAAATCATTAATGAACAGATTCAAAGAAGTAAACCATATCTTGGATTACTTCACGCTCACTTTGTTTCACCCATAAAGAAATATAACCCCTTACCTTGCATCATAACATCACTTTATGCAACAAAATTATTGTTTAGCAAGAATGGTAATTAAGACATTAGAAAGTAGAATTGCTTTAAGGCCTCATTTGTTTTCATTAAGATTTAACATGTTTTAATCTCCATTACCAACTATATATTAAAATGTGCATTAAGATTTAGATGTCTAAATCAAAAAAGACATCTAAACTGTTAAGATGATGTATTATGATCTAATTACTAAATAATTAAGATTGTTTTTAACACCTCAGTGTTTAAAGTGTGCCGTTATTTTAAAATTAATAAATATAAAATTCAAAATGAATCTAAACTATATTTCTATAAATATTATATGACGGTTGGTGGTTGTGATGGCTAGCAATC
Organism: Solanum tuberosum; assembly: GCF_000226075.1. Lineage (NCBI taxonomy): Eukaryota > Viridiplantae > Streptophyta > Magnoliopsida > Solanales > Solanaceae > Solanum > Solanum tuberosum. The sequence continues at coordinate 505,074 of NW_006239178.1, read as the reverse complement.
ATAGTTATGGATGTCAATTGGGATGATGTCGGCTAATATAGGTAGGGTGTGGGTAGTAGCTAATGGTGATGGTGATGGCGGTTGATAGTGGTGGCAGATGGTAGTGATAGCTAATGGCAATGGTTAGCGATATATAACATGGTGACAAAAGGTTGTGGTAGTAATGGTAGTTAGTGATGATGATTATAAATGATGGTCCGTAGCAGTGACAACTAATTATAGTGATTGACAATAGTGATGGTTGTGCTCGAGGATGGTGGGTGGTGGCACATAGTTGACAATGGTGGGGGGCAATAGTGGTAGTTGATAATGGTGGACAATGGTGGTAATGGTGAATCACAATTTTGTAGAAATTTTTAGATAGACGTCTTAATGATATTAAGATTTTGCTCCAAATCTTAATCATTCGGATCTATTCAGACCCATTGAGTGGTTGAAACATTAAAGAAAAACACTTAATAATTAAGATCTGAACTATTAAAATTCAGACCTAAAACAAAACAGACTGAATGTTTAAGATCAGAATGATTAATATTAAAACTTTCATTAAGTGCAAACAAATGAGTTCTAAATCTATGCTCAAGCTAATTGTATGCCATTGTCATCTGAGATGAATCTATCATTTTAATTTGTTATTGTTACTGAATGGTGTGAGTTACACAAGCTAATAAATTTTGTATTTTTGCTTCACAAACATAATAGTTAGAAAGCCATCTGGACACACCTATACTGCCATACATCTTTGATGATACAATAACCATAAAAGAAATTATCCCCGAAGGTAGTCTATTCTCTGTGTTCCATTCATGCAAAAGATTAAACAAAGGTTTTATTCCACAAAATAAATAGCAGAAATTGGTACATCCAATCCGAACTCAGCCTTCACAAAGGGGAAAAAGGGAGGGGGGTCATTCGCCTTGACTTATTTAACTATTTTGATGCAACATTAGTTGAAAATAAACTGAAACAAGCAGCTACAAAACCAAATCGAAAGAGAATAGCAATGTCATACATAGATTGAAAGCAAATAAGAAAATACCAGCAGAAAAGGAAGAGAACATCAACTTCATAAATAGATCCTCCACTATTCAACTAATAGTAAAAGATCCCTCAACATAATTGCAATCTCAACTAAGAAAATGATGTGTTCAATCACGAAACCAATTTTGCATATTTAATTAAGCACGTATATATATCAGAACCGCAAGGAGGAGCCTACAATCCTAGATCGTAGGAGAGTAATACGGATCACAATACAACAAGTTCCACAGATCGAATCAGCACGCACCAACTAGCAAATCTGAACACTTACGTCTACAGATGTTCATCAAACAAAAAAGTATCTAGAAGAAAATAAAATAACCAACTTACAGTGCCACCGATAGCAACCACATTAAGAAAACTGGACGGCCGTTTCGAAGACGAGGAAGAATTTTCATCAACATCTTCATCGGCAAGCAAAGACGCAGCTTGCTTCATCGAATCTGACAGCTGCTCCAATTCCTCGATTGCTTCCATTTTTACTGTCTTCTTTGTTCACAAACTAAATCGACAGTTCAAATCGAACAGCTCAAACTAAATCGACGGTTGACAAACTGAATCGACCGATCAGATTGAACAACAGAAAACACGCAACGGGATCTTCACAGATCGAAGTTGAAAAGAGAAAAGCCCTAGATTCGAGGAAAGAAAGAGTGAAGATCTGAGTCAAAGGGAAGTAAAACCGGTGAGAATATGTGTTGAAATGCTAGGGTTTTTACTCCGATTGACGCGTAATGAACGGGAGAAGACGCCGGAAAGAGAGAGATTTGAAAAGTTTTTGAAGTATTTGTGATGAGAAAGAAAAGAAATAATAATATGGTGAGAAATTTTCAAAATGCGAAAGGTTTGCTGAAATATAGCTGTGCCGTGTAATAGTAATAATAGTAGCAAAAACAAAGTTCAAAAGAATACAATTTTGTCCAATTGTTGTACCTGCGTGACGGCGAATCTAGATAAGCTACTACTTACTAGTATACGCTTCATCTTTTTTTACTCTCTGTTAAAATTTGAACTTGAAACAACATTTTTTATGCTTCATAGTTGTACTTTAACCTTCTATGAATTAACGACTCATTCATAGACCAAAATATATTTACAATTTCATATTTCCTTTCGTATAATTTAAAATCAGCTTGATTTCAAGTTCAAATTTTATTTGGACAAATAATTTGAATCTCAAAAATTGTATTTTTTTTCTCAAGAAAAGAAAAAACACGCTCCATTCATGAAAGCTATTTCTTAATTCTTATAGTCTTATCAAATGAGCAAATCATAGTTTATAACAAAGTATAATATTCTACTAGAAGGTTTTTTAGAAAAAGACAATATTTATTAATTGAACTTAAATTCAATAGAAAAAATAAACTTAAATTGTTATGTAACTAATCTTTAATATAAGTGTCTCACATGTACGGACAATCTCGTTACATGAAGCATGCATTTTTCGATGAGATGATCGAGAGATGAAATAATATTGTTACTTTGAGGTTGTTGGTCAGTATCATTAAAACAGATATCTTTGATAAACGCTCAAATTACACCTCATCCAATACTAGGTGTAAGTGATCGTTATCTAGTATAAAACCCAACAAAGAGTTGGGTCTAACCCAGAGGGAGCGGTACAGTACGGAATTCAATTAAGAAGTAAAGATGTGATTCTAATCGGTTATAGAAGTAGACATTGTCGAAATTAAATAAAATAAGTCAAAGATTTGACAACGAATGTTAGATGGGGGTTTAAAGGTGTCAATTAAAAACTACAATAATCACTAAAAAGAGGGGATTAGACAAGTAGGAAAGAATTCTCGGGAAGTGATCGATTATAAGCTCATTTCACTATATGGGTAATTGAAGTTTATTAATAAAGTGATAAATCATTGTGGATAGGCTAGACTATAGGTGCAATAGTTTTCTCTCGAACAACTATTACGATTCAAGCGAGTTCTCTCGAACCTCGACAAGCTTAACACTACAAAATAGCCCAAAACTTTAATTAATTATCTACTCTCTCGAGCTAGATAGGTAGGAGTGAGTTAAGATTCACTCTCTCGAGCTGAACCCATAACAACCCATACACTACAATCATCAATCGATAACCTTAGTTTCAAAACCCCTCTCTCGAGCAAGCTCAAAACACTAAGCTAAAATTGTATTTGCAACTACAATTCATAAATTACTACTCAGCTATCAATCAAACCCACATTAAAACATGATTTACATTATTAAACAACAATACCCATAAGCTAATTTGATAAATAATCACTTGATCACACCCCAAGAATTGGGGTTTTAGCCAAGTATTATAAAAAGATAGAAATTAATACCAATTACATTCTCCATGGTTTGGGTATTGCAATCCAAGTCTTTTAAAATGATCCAAAGTGCTAAAAATCAAAGACCCAATCCAAGTCTACTTGAAAAAACCCTTCAATATTGTTCTACAATGAGGAAAATACTCAAAGAACTCTCAAAAACAGAAGAAAACTAAATTGGATTTAGAAAATAAAATCAGGACCTCTAAAACTCTTTTTTAAAATTCCAATTTATATTTTTCCAAATTTTGGCTACGAGGACCATTAGGCGAGGTAAGTCAAGCATCGTCGACCAAGTCGACGACGCGCCAATCACTCATGTCCATTGCCGGTCTGCTTTGGCTTTTTATCCTCAAAGTTCTGTAACTTTAGGCGATCCAGAATGTGTCACCGATCCGGTCGGCGGTCTGCGAATGTCCAAATCCATCACCAAGTTGGCTTCTCCTCAGGGCTGGTAGTCTAGAACTATAGGCGAGCTGAAGTGCCACTCAGTGAGTCGCCGAGCGGCTTTGGCGATTCTCAACTTTTGTTATCTTCAACCTTTTTCATCTTTTTAGCTTCTTTTTGCCCGGTAATGTCTTTGCCTTGCTCATTTGCCTTCATTGCTACAAATGAACACTTTAACATCAGTTTAGAGCATAAATTAGGCATTTAAGGACAATAAACTATGAAAACCAAGCCCTAAATGAGTCAAAATCTAGGGCTCATCTACACCACCAACTTAAACTTTTGCTTGTCCTCAAGTAAAACTCAAGATCAATCAGCTTAATAAGGATCTCTACAAACAGTGCTACTCAAGACTCAACATACATGCACACAAAAGGTTCAAACATGTTCAATTGTGCACTCTAAGTTTCAAATTGTGACTAACCATCATCAAATGAACTCAAACCCACAATGCTTGCTTCAAATGCAAGTTCAAGCTCAACAAAAGCATTTGGATGCCCTCACACAAAAAAAAAAACGATTCCATGCTCACAAAAAACTCATCAACTTAAGAACTCGGAATCAGAAACAACTCTCACTCTCTCAAAAGTCAAGACATGCATGATCATTTCCCATAGGCTTGCCCGTATTTTCCAATCAACATGATAATAAGCTCATTCAAGATCACAAAGGTCTTTTAAGGCTTGTAACAGGGCTGAGGGTAATGGTATGATCATTTAGGTTTAGTGACTACTACCTTCATGAAGCATGACCTGCATTGCATTCTTTCACCTTCTCTTACAACACTTTTTGATTCTCAAAAGTTACACCCCATTCTTTTAAGCACAACTTATTGGATACCCCATTTCCTTTGCTCATTTCACACACTTTATTTCAACAATATTTCTTTTTTTCAATCTTTTTCATCTTTTTATCTTCCCCTTTTTTACATGGAGGGATTTCATTTTTTTAACCAAATCTTTCAAAAGGGGGGATTTCTCAAACTTCTTGATTTACCTCCTTTTTCACCACACCCCTAACTTAGGCTTTTGGCCTAAGTTGGCTATTTATAACAACCAATACATCATGAAGATTATAGGTGGGAAAGAAAAGAGATCACTTGTGCTCAAAGTTCTTCCAAAGAAAAGGATAGGCTCAAATGGTGCCAAACTAGATTCACACTCTCACAAGGTGGTCACAAAGATGTATAATGACAAAATTGGCTCACTCTCCACAAATTGCCTAAGATCATCTCTATCATTCACACACATTAGCCAATCAGACCAACGGGGCGAATTCTAGGTATAACCAAGCATGCATTACAAGTCGACCTCACCACACATGGTATCCAACACAATTATCAAAACAAGACTTAACCATTTTCACAAACGAGCAATGGTCATCACAAGAGTTCCACTCAACAAATCGCATAGTCACAATAAGATGGTATGAGTCCACATATGACTTATGCAACTCAATTCGCCTCATCGGATTTGCACACACATGTCGTTCAAACAAGAGCACTATTCAAGTCATCGGTATTGACCAAAATCGACACTCGAAATTGCAAGAGAACAACCACATTCACACAACAAGAAGTGGCAACTTTTTTAAAATTGGTTCAAAAACCATTTGCAATTCAAACAATGGACCAATATGGATCAGAAATCAAGATATAGATATATAAACCAAAGACCAGATCCAACATTCACAAAACCTAAAAACACAATATTCACAAAACAAAAACAACCCAAAAGAAGTGGGTATGGAAATACCTCACCCCGCCAACAAAAATAGCAGTTGTCCTCAAATGCAAAGAGATAATGAAAATAGTCTAAAAGTAATAGAAAAGGAGGCAAAGAGTCATCTTGCCAGGATAGGCTTGGGGTGAAGTCTGCATGTCGGTAACTCCCTCTGTCTGGCATTAGTGCCCGGCATATCAGCATCTTTGGCTCCACTGGAGCCCACCATAGAAACGTCCCTCAAAGAGGCCTGCATAGTTGTATCCACCATGGCTCCTTCTAGGTCCGTCAAATCATCATAGACATGCTCATCTTTAACACCAAGTTGTTCCTATTCTGTCTCAGCCTCAGACTCAACATATGCATCCTCAACTCTTGTATCATCTCTGGTCGTAGTAGCTGGAGGAACCTTAGAACAAGTTGGAATGTCAGTGCTCGGCATCTCAGGAATCTCCACAGCCCCAAACAACATCGTCAGGTTTGTGGACTTCAGCTACTCCACATCCTTTCTCAACCCAATAATATTGGCCTTCAAGTCCGTCACAACATCAGCAGCACCCTGACTCTACTCACATGCCTCAACTAGGCATCCAATGCCAACTTGTGCCCCTCAATCAACTCGCGGTGCTCCTTCAACTCAGCCCTAATCGGGGCCAAGGAAGCAGTGATCTCCCACTCTATCAGCCCAGGCACAACAACCTCAACCCGGGAGGTGCGCACATCAGCAAATTAGGCCAGATGGCCCATCTTGTAAAGCATGGTCTGGGTGATAGGGGGTCGGGAAGTAGCAACAAAAGTAGTGGGAGGGGGAGCAGCAGAAGTACTAGGAGTCTCATAAACAGAAAGGCCAAATGTACTTGTGGGCCCACTAGCCTGAGTGGGCATGATTGCCTCAGTCGGCAACATATCAACGTCGACCTCCGGGGATGTATCCACCGGTGAAGCCCACCTCCTGTTGGTCTCATCCCGCATGTACTCAGCCTTAATACGTCGAATGCCAGTAGAAGAGGTGGGTGTCACCTCCATTTTCGTCTTCTCATCTCTCAGAACACGAGCCCGTCTGCACAGCTCGGTGATCAGCACTGGAAATGGGAGTGAGTTCTGGCTCTGCTTGGCCTTCATGGCCATCTCTTGCTCGACAACAACCCCAAGTTCAACCTCTGCCCGGATATGATGGAACCAAGACAGGTCATGTTCGAGTGGCGGATGATGGACTCGTTCTGTGATGGCATAATAGTGCTGCTAATGAACCCGAACTAGTATCTAGCAACAACGTTTAGGTCCTTCTTCTCGATAGGTTCACCTGCCTCAATCCACCTCGGGGTGACATCAGAGAGGAGGGGTGCCAACCAACCCTTAAGATCCTCCAAAGTCTTCTTCTTGATCAAGTCTGGGTAGTCATGCATAAAATTTGTTGATCTCCCAAGTACCGCATTGATATCTGAACATCTGGACTTGACCTTCTTTCCCTGAACAACCATGAAGTCAATTGGTTTAAAGGCACTTACCTTCTTCTTCCCCTTCGGCACCAACTCTCAGTAGGACGATAGAACTCCCAGACCCAAGTAGGAATGTATGGGCCTCGGGGTTTGGTGAAAACTTCAAACTTGTGGAACCTTAGAGTGTTCCACACTTCCTGATGTATGTCCACCACACCGTCAGTAGACAATCTCTTATCTTCTAATATGGTCCTCAAACCCTCAGCCTTTAGTCGGTTGAGTGACCGGGGAGGAGGACCCTGAACTAGTGGTGCATGGACCACTGCCTGTGCTGGGGCTGGAGCTGGAGGAGGAGAAGGAGATGGCGTAGGAGGCACTGGGATCCTAGACAGATCATTCATCGATTTGGAGCGTAGCTCCAGTCTCCTAGCCTACAATAACTAATCATCTTTCGGCTCGTAGATAGAGGCTGGAGAACCATCCTTAGACTGACTCTCATTGCCGGGGGTAGTGAGGTGAGTGAAGTAGACCCCCTCACTATCAGAGCTTTCCTCTACTGGTGTCAACTCAATGGGCGCCTTGCCTTTACCTTTACTTCCTTTTGGAGGAAGTTTCGTAGCTTTTACTCGGGAAGCAGCCGCTTCCACGTTGATTGTAATTCCACATGCCCACTTTTAGGGAGGTATGTCTCTACTAGAGACTTTGGGTCTAGCCATTCCTGTAAAAACAATTGGGAAACGTTAGATAAAGTTAAGAAAAATCTCAGGGAAAAAGCTGTAGGAAGACTCGCCGAACCACTTTGGCGAGCTAGGTCGGGCTCGCCGAACCACTTTGGCGAGCTAGGTCGGGCTCACCGAACCACTTTGGCGAGCTAGGTCGGGCTCGCCGAAAGTTCCAGAATAAAAACGCTCAAAAATCAAAGCTGGTTGGTGATGTCCAGGGCCATTCGGTGGATCACCGACACCTTTCGGCGAACTAGAAGTAGCTCGCAGAAAGTTAGAGAATAATTTCAAGAATTTGGGGCGCAGAAGGGCGATCATGAAGTACCTTCGGCAAGTCGCCGAGTGAAATCGGTGAGCTCAGGCATATCACCGAAAGTTATAGAATCCAAAATCAAAATTTTGAGAATTAAATGGCGATCTAGGGGATGTTAGGCGAACTACCGAACCATTAGGCGAGCTTGACCTAGCTCGCCAAGTAGCCCAACGTACCAGATTTTTGCCTCGTACTTCAAAATCAAGCCCGCAGACCATGAAAACAAAATGAAACACTCACATTGTATAATTACAGCAAGACCCATAAGACCCATGCCCACGGGGTACTCAGACTTCCCTCAATTTGGCCAAAATATGCCAATTGACGTCTTTTGCCCTTAAGAATGACGTCAAGTGCTCCATCATTGGGCAAATTTTGACAATTAGCACAATTCGGGGTTACTTAGACTTCACCCCGCTAGACCCATAACATATTCAATACAACCCAACAATTATATTAGTTAACGACACATGAATTAACCATTTACGACCAATTAATTACGATTTCACTTAAGAACATGCAAACAAACTACCACATGATGCACAAAACAACATTGAAGCATATATAGCAACCACAAAACTCACATGCATTCAATTTCAACCACATATTTAAAAATGGGGTTCGAAAATCCAATCTTTAATGCCAAAAAATTTGAAACGCTAGAAAGCAAAGTAATCCCCGAGCAAAAGATCCCAAGTAAAATGAGAACAAAAATACGGGAATACAAAAAATATAATATCGGTTGTGAGAGTGCGGAAGTTGAAAAGTAAAAAAATGAAGAGAATTTGAATTTAAAATGGTTGGCCCTTTTTAAAACTTTTCAGTTCGTGCGCCAGTCGGCGAAGTAAGTCGTGGTCACCGACCCACTCGACGATGCGCTAAGTATCACTTTAGCTCGCTGAGTTTTACAGAATCCCCAGCAATTTGTGTGGTTCAAACGGCGATCCAAGTCGGGCTCGTCAACCTATTCGGCGAGTTACTAACTAAACTTTTGGCCTGCCGAGTTTTACAGAATCCCCTATCAAGCTGGGTGGTTCAAAGGGCAGTCCAAATTGGGCATGCCGACCTATTCGGCGTGTGGCCGACTGGACTTTTGGCTCGCCTACTGCTCATTTTCCCACACTTTCAACTTTTCAACCTACATAATCAACACATGTTATTCAAAAGCAATACTAAAATCATTAAAAACATGAGTTTCCTCCTAAGAAGCGCCTTATTTAATGTCGTGGCATGACGAAGATACCAATTCAAGCTTCATTTTTGGGATTGGCCATTGTGTCACTCGACAACCCTCTTTTTGGCCTGAGATTCAAATGAGTCAAAATTTGACCCATTTGTGTCTTCAGCTGTTTAATGGAGACTGAGTGAGAGGTCACCGTCTGATTGAGATTTGAGACGTCATCCTTCATATCTTTCAACACTTTGTCCGATCCTTCCACTTTGTTGAGAATGCGTGAGAGCATATCTTCGGTGCGAAAATTCTCCAGGTCAACCTTTTGATCTTTGGGCTTTTGACGCTCATGGAGAGGTACATATATCTCATTGTCCCCATCTCTCTCCTTCCAACTTGTATTACTATCACGCAATTCCCTTTCACGATCTCTCCAACCGTCATCACATTCTCTATTCCAACCTTGATTCCAACCCGGCCTAGGATAGCTCGGACAGAAACCACCACCTTGATTTGCAAGGAAGCTCACTTCCTCATTGTAAAGAGCCTCAAAATGTGCCTCATCGGGGTTCACCCCACTCACACCAACAACATCCACGACTCTAGTACCACTATTCATTACATTTTTTACCAAGAGATCCAATTGAGTCATCATTTTAGCCATGTTTTAGTCTCGCTCTTGGTCTTTTTCAATTTGTTCTTTCATCATCCTAAATGTCAAAGGAGACACTTAGTCCTCTCTTGTATACCAAGCTCGATTGATCTTGGTCATACCATCAAACAAAGTAGAAGCAATCTCAAAAGGCTGCTGCATGATACCACCTTGGACAAGTTGATCAGTCACTCCTTTGTTCACTAAATCTAGACTCTAATAGAAATACTGTAGCAAGATGTTGTTTGGGAGTCCTTGAGTCGGATATTGAAGTAGCAACTTCTGAAAACATAGCCAAGTCTCGTGGATTGGCTCACCATCCAAGCATTTGAAACCTTGGATATTATCAATCAACGTCATCATCCTTGAATAAGGAAAGAACCTTGTGTAGAATGCTTCGGTCAATTCATCCCAAGTTGTAATGGAGTCCTTAGGTAGGTCGGCTAACCACTTCGTAGCCTCTCCCATTAACGAAAAAGGGAACAATCTGATTCGAACGGACTCTTGGGAAATGCTCTTGAATGAGAAAGGACCATAAACATCCATGAAATTTCTAATATGATCATCCCGGTCCTCATGCTCCCAGCCACCAAATAACCCTCTCATTTGCAAGAGTTGTAGCATCGTGCTTGTCACGTGGAACACTGCATTTCCCTCATCTTGAAGCAACGGATAGCACCAACACCACCCAAATGTACCACATTCACCGGTACATCATTCACATCATTCAGATGGCTAATATCATCATTATTGCTCAATTGACTGGCATTGCTTCCGTTGACACTCATTTCGTTGCCTGTGCAGAAAGAAAACAAAAAAAAACAATAAAAGGGTTCAACTATAACACAACAAAAATCACAAACCAACTTCAAAAAGAGAATTCAATAACACCACTCCCTGGTAGCGGCACCATTTTTGATAAACGCTCAAAGCACACCCCATCCAATACTAGGTGTAAGCAATCGTTTTCTAGTATAAAATTCAACAAAGAGTTGGGGTCGAACCCACATGGAGTGGTACATTATGGAATTCAATTAAGAAGTAAATATGTGATTCTAATCGGTTATAGAAGTAGACATTGTCGAAATCAAACAAAATAAGTCAAAGGTTTGACAACGAATGTCAGATGGGGGGCTTAAATGTGTCAATTAACAACTACGATAATCACTAAAACAAGGGATTAGACAAGTAGGAAGGAATTCTCGGGATGTGATCGATTATAAGCTAATTTCACTATATGGGTAATTGAAGTTTATTAATAAAGTGATGAATCACTGTGGGTAGGCTAGACTATAGGTGCAATAGTTTTCTCTCAAACAACTATTACGGTTCAAGAGAGTTCCCTCGAACCTCGACAAGCTTTACCCTACAAAACAACCCAAAACCTTAATTAATTATCTACTCTCTCGAGCTAGATAGGTAGGAGTGAGTTAAGATTCACTCTCTCGAGCTGAACCCATAACAACCCATACACTACAATCATCAATCGATAACCTTAGTTTCAAAACCCCTCTCTCGAGCAAGCTCAAAACACTAAGCTAAAATTGTATTTGCAACTACAATTCATAAATTACTACTCAGCTATCAATCAAACCCACATTAAAACATGATTTACATTATTAAACAACAATACCCATAAGCTAATTTGATAAATAATCACTTGATCACACCCCAAGAATTGGGGTTTTAGCCAAGTATTATAAAAAGATAGAAATTAATACCAATTACATTCTCCATGGTTTGGGTATTGCAATCCAAGTCTTTTAAAATGATCTAAAGTGCTAAAAATCAAAGACCCAATCCAAGTCTACTTGAAAAAACCCTTAAATATTGTTCTACAATGAGGAAAATACTCAAAGAACTCTCAAAAACAGAAGAAAACTAAATTGGATTTAGAAAATAAAATCAGGACCTCTAAAACTCTTTTTAAAATTCAATTTATATTTTTCCAAATTTTGGCTACGAGGACCATTAGGTGAGGTAAGTCAGGCGTCACCGACCAAGTCTGCAATGCGCCAATTACTCCTGTCCATCGCGGGTCTGCTTTGGCTTTTTATCCTCAAAGTTCTGTAACTTTAGGCGATCCAGAATGTATCACTGATCCGGTCAGCGGTCCGCCAAATGTCCAAATCCATCCCCAAGTTGGCTTGTCCTAGGGCTGGCAGTTTGGAACTTTAGGTGAGCTAAAGTGCCACTTGGCGAGTCACCGAGTGGCTTTGGCGATTCTCAGATTTTGTTATCTTCAACCTTTTTCATCTTTTTAGCTCCATTTTGCCCGATAATGTTCTTGTCTTAATTGCTGCAAATCAACACTTTAACATCAGTTTAGAGCATAAATTAGGTATTTGTGGACAATAAACTATGAAAACCAAGCCCTAAATGAGTCAAAATGTAGGACTCATCAATCATCATATTTATAATTCATGAATATTTCATCACTTCTTGGTATTATGATGTCACCCAAACTATACCATCAATTGGGATTAAAGGGTTGATATCAAAATACAATAATCCAATAAGGTTGGGTTGAATCCCACAAAAAGCATGGTTAGACAACTTATAATTTGTTAATGAAATTCAAACTAATGACTACCATTGGAGTTGGGGGTTTTAAATAGGAAATTATTAACTAATTTATACTATATGCAAAAAGCATGGTTAGACAACTTATAATTTGTTAATGACATTCAAACTAATGACTACCATTGGAGTTGGGGGTTTTAAATAGGAAACTATTAACTAATTTATACTATATGTGTTGTAAAACTTAAGAACAAACGAACAATATAAAGAGGAAGACAAGAGGAACAATATAAGATAACTTTCTTTTTTTCAAGTGTATTTAACATTATTCTCAACATCGCTATTTATAGGATTAGATTGAGGAGTACCAAAGGGTGTCACACACATTACATTAAACCATGAGGATTACTACCCATTAAGGAGGAAATAAACCTAGGAGTTATGGTCATCCATTTAACCATATTATCAACAACATTACTACCAATAAAGGATAAAATTAACTTAGGAGTTATGATCATCCATTTGACCACATTATCAACAACATTACTACTCATAAAGGAAGGAATTAACCAAGGAGTTATGGTCATCCATTTAACCACCAAAATGATTTACAACACTCCTCCTTGGATGACCATTGATAGATAATATGCCTCATTAAAACCTTACTAAGAAAAAACCACGTGGGGAAAAATCTTAGTGAAGGACAAAAGAGTACACATAACATGTAATACGCTTTGTTTGTTGCCTCGTTAAAAACCTTGCTAGAAAAATCCATTGGGATAAAACCTAGGCCAAGGGAAAAAGGGTGGAGCTCGTAGTTTGCTCCCCATGTTGCAAAAATCATTTAATTTCTTGGAGACGACGCATTCCAATCTTGGATACCAACTTTTCAAATGTTGAGGTTGGTAATGGTTTAGTGAACAGATTCGCTAAATTATCAACTGGGCAAATTTGTTGAACATTTATTTCACCTTTATTCTATAGATCATGAGTGAAAAGATTTTCGGTGAAATGTGTTTTGCTCTATCTCCTTTAATGTATCCTCCCTTCAGCTGAGCTATACATGCAACATTGTCTTCGTACAATGTAGTTGGAATATCTTTTTTCATAGGAAAACCACACATTTCTTGCATATGTTGAGTCAATGATCTCAACCAAACACACTCCTGACTTGCTTCATGGATAGTTATTATTTCTGCATGATTTGAAGAAGTAGCAGTTAATATTTGCTTCATTGAACGCAAAGATACTGTTGTGCCTTCATATGTAAATAAATAGTCTGTCTGAGCTTTATATGGGTCAGACAAATATCCAGCATTTGCATAACCAATCATTTCTGACTTGGATTTATTAGAATGAAATAATCACATATCAATGGTTCCCTAAAGATATCTGAATATATGTTTGACTCTATTCCAATGTCTCTTTGTTGGGGACAAGCTGAATCTTGCCAATAAACTTGCTGCAAAATAGATATCTAGTCGAGTATTATTGGCAAGATGCATTAGCCCCCTAATGGCACTAAGATATGGAGTTTCATCGCCAAAAAACTCTTCATCATTTTCCTGAGGTCAAAATGGATCTTCATGTATGTCAAGCGATCTCACAACCATCGGGGTACTCAATGAATGTGATTTATCCATGTACAATCGCTTTAAAATCTTTTCTGTGTATATTGATTGATGGACAAATATTCCATTTTTCAAATGCTCAATCTGTAGGCCAAGACAAAATTTTGTCTTATCAAGATCTTTCATTTCAAATTCTTTCGTTAGACATTCAATAGCTTTTGAAAGCTCTTTAGGAGTGCCAATGATATTTAAATCATCAACATACACAACTATTATAACAAAATCAAACACAAGGACAAATAGGGTCATTTTTGTACCCTTCCTTTAGCAAAAATTGGCCAAGACTTTTGTACCACATCCGCCCTGATTATTTCAATCCATACAAGGAATTCTGAAGCCTTATCGAACAAGTTTCTTGCGAATTTTTATATGCTTCAGGAACATTGTGAATGCTTCAGGAATTTTTATGAAAATATCATGGTCTAATAAGCCATATAAATAGGCTGTGAGAACATCCATTAGACGCATTTCAAGCATTTCATGAACTGCCATATTTATTAGATATCTAAAGGTAATTGCATCCACTATAGGAGAATATGTCTCCACATAATCAATCCCAGGCCTTTGCGAAAAACCTTGTGCCACAAGTCATGCTTTGTATTTTACGACTTCACCCTTTTCATTTCGTTTTCACACAAAAAACCATTTGTACCCCACTGGCTTGACACCTTCGGGTGTTCGGATTATTGGTCCAAAAAATTTACATTTTTCAAGTGAAGTCAATTCTGCTTGAATGCGTCCTTCCATTTTGGCCAATCATTTCTCTGTCTGCATTTATTGACAAATTTTGGTTCAAAATCCTCACCTTGTTGCATTATTTCAACAACGACATTATAAGTAAAAATATTGTCCACCACAATATTATTTCGATTACACCTTTTTCTCGTCGAGACATAACTTATTGAGATTTCTTCATTCTCAATATTTTCAGTTATTTGGACCTTCTCTGTGGTCTTATCATTTGTTATGTCTCGGAGCTTTTCTTGAGCAATTTTCTCTATGGTATGATCTTCATGATCATTTGTTCTTTTTATTTTTCGAGGATTTTTATACTTTTAACCAATTGTCCTACCACGTTTTAAACGTAGTTTAGACTCATTTGCTTTAGCAATTTGTCCTACCAGGACATCAACTCGAATTGAAACATTTGCAGCTAGAATATAAGATGTAGTAACCCTTGGAGGATTAGTAAATGCATCTGGCAGTTTGTTTGCAACATTTTGCAAATAAATTATCTTTTTAACCTCTTGCTCACATTGATTTGTTCGAGGATCTAAATGAGAATAAATGAGATAGGGATAATGAATTCCAATCTATCTTTTTTTCTAACTGCTTATGTTCTCCCCTTAATGTTGGGTATACTGATTCATCAAAATGACAATCAATAAATCTTGCCGTAAATAAATCTCCTGTCATAGGTTCCAAATATTTGATAATAGAAGGAGATTCATACCCAACATACACCCCCAACCTTCGTTGGGGATCCATCTTTGTGTGTAGCGGTGGGGCAATTAGAGCATATATCACGCACCTAAAAATTCTAAGATGGGAAATATTTGGTTCATGACCAAAAACCAACTGTAATGGAGAGAATTCATGATAGTTAGTTGGCCTTATGCACACAAATGTTGCTGCATGCAAAATAGTATGTCCCCATATTGAAACAATCAAATTTGTCCTCATTAACAATGGTCTAGCTATCAATTGGAGGCGCTTAATCAAAGATTCCGCTAGACCATTTTGAGTGTGAACATAAGCAATTGGATGTTCAATTGTTATCCCAGTGGACAAACAATAATCATTAAAGGCTTGCAATGTAAACTCACCAGCATTATCAAGATGAATTGTCTTTATTGCACAATCTGGAAATTATGCTCTTAATCTTATTATTTGAACCAACAACCTCACAAAAGCCATATTGCGAGTTGATAATAAGCACACATGTGACCATTTTGTAGATACATCTATCAAGACCATATAATATTTAAATGACCCACATGGATGGTGAAGTGCCCCATATATATCACCTTGTATATGTTCCAGAAATGCAAGAGATTCAATCTCAACCTTAGCTACTGATGGTTTAATAACCAACTTTTCTTGAGAACAAGCAACACAAGAGAATTTCTTCGATTGAAGAATTTTTGATTCTTCAAAGTATGCCCATGTGAATTTTCAATATTTCGCATATCATATTATAACCGAGATGGCCCAACCGATCATGCCAAATGATAAAATCATTATGATTAGTAAACCCTTTATTTACCATGACATGTGATTCAACCATACTAATACTTGTATGGTACAATCCAGAAGAAAATGCGAGTAATTTTCATGCACATACTTTTGCGCCAATTTTACATTAGTAATATAAAGGTATTCAACCTTTCTTTCATTGGCAGTGTCAACATGATAGCCATTTTTGGCGAATAACCTTGAAACTTAATAAGTTTCTTTGAGACTTTCTACAATACAATGCATTTTTAATAGTTAATATCGTTCCTTCAGGTAGTAATAAGGCCGCTCTTCCAGAGCCCTCAATTAATTTTGCACTACCAGATATTGTATTAGCATAAACCTTTTTCATAATCAAATTAGAGAAATATTTCTTTTCTCTTAAAATAGTGTGAGTTGTGGCACTATCAAGAAACACACATATCTTCATTACTCATCTTGAACCAATTGACGATTGAAGAATTTTATTTATTTTCATAAAATAAAAGTACATCATATGAAATATGAAAATCAACAACTTTGCAGGAAAATACAAGTACTTTTTTCTGAATATAAAAACAATATAAGGAAAAACATAACAATGAAAAGCACATAAATAAAACAACATAATTATTTTCCCCAATCAAATGATCAAATATTAGTTTTGATCTCCAAAGAAGTCTTCAACTTCCAAATGAGTAATATCATCAAGGTCATCAAAATCATCATCTTTTAAAGCCAAATTTTCTTCAATATTGTCATCATATTTTTGTGAAGGCCCTGCCTCGACATTCATTTTTTATAAGTCAAGTGTGACTCCACCCGAGCATTAGAAGAAGATGCACCATTTTTATTTCCTTTTCTTTTCAAAGAATCTTGATAAAGTCTAACAAATTGTTCAGCTGCTCTGCATTCATTCTTCCAATGCTCTTTCATGCCACAACGACGACAATTGCCTCTTAAAGGATTGCTTTGAGAACCCATATTGTTCTCCCTTTTGTGGTGACCACCACGACAACGATTATTATATCGTCCTCTGCCATTGCCACATCCACACATTATTTTGGCCCTGATTTTTATTTCATCTTCTTTAGACTGGCCATGTGCTTCAACCTCATTTGCTTTCGATAACAGAGCAGTTCCCGTGGGACAGGCCTCATGGGTTTTCAATAAAGGAGTATTATGTTGCTCAGCCACAAGAAGGCATGAGATCAACTCAGAATATTTTTTGAATCCCCTTTCACGGTATCGATGGTGTAATACCAAATTTGAGGTGTGAAAAGTTGGGAGAGTCTTTTCCAACATGTCCTCATCTTTTACATCTTCCTCACATAATTTCATTTGGGAAGTAATTTTGTATACAACAGAATTATATTCACATATAGTTTTAAAATCTTGTAACCGTAAGTGAATCCATTCATAACGAGCCCTTGGCAATACCGTTGCCTTAAGGTGGTCAGACCTTTCCTTCAAACCAGTCCACAATTCAAGTGGATCTTTCACCGTAAGGTATTCAACCTTCAATCCTTCATCCAAATGATGACGAAGGAAAATCATTGCCTTTACTTTGTCTTGACTCAACGTTGTATTACCATTAGTAATAGTGGCACCAAGACCTTTAGCGTCAAGGTGAACTTTAGCATCGAGTACCCATGATAAGTAATTATTTTCAGAAATGTCAAGTGCCACGAACTCAAGCTTTGATAAATTCGACATGATAAAACTATCATAGAAAATAATTAAATTAGACTAAAATAAATAGTGAGTAAATAATTTATTAATTAACTTTTTTTATCAATGATAATAACGTGACACATGTTATTGTACAAAGTAACATCAACTAGTAAATTAATGTGTTAGTATCAAACTTCCGAGCAATTTAAATGGACATTCTGCCTAACATATAACTTAAATAATTTCTAGCAAAATTGCTAGACAAAATCTTTTTATTAAAATAAAAATTTAACTAACTTAAAATAGCATAATTCACTTTATGATTAGGTGAAATAAACTTTTGGACTTATATATAGTCCATTGTATAACTACCAAAATATACATACATTGTTTAACACCTTAACATTTCATAATATGTAGTGTATTATATTAGAGTGATTAATAATGAGAATTAAGTGTATGAATACATACTAGAAGCTTAACTTGGAAAAATCGAAATGATGTTAGAGTTTCGTGCTAATAACGTGTTGTAGAACTTAAGAACAAAAGAACAATATAAAGAGGAATCAAGAATTAAAGATGAACTTTAAACTTGTTAATAGGGTTGGGTCAGACCGACCCAGTCAAAAAATTATCGAGCTATCAAATGGGACTATGCCGAGTCACCCACTAATGGGTCGGTCCAGACTCAATAGTATAAATACCTGTCAAGTCTCGAGCCTACAACCTGGACGTGGCCGGTACTTGAGAACCATTGCAAGTCCCCAAGCAAACCCTTGGTCTGGCTCAATACTCAGCGAAAGACTAACTCAACAACATTGAAAATTCAAATGCAAAGATGAACTCATAAGATATCATTACTATGATAGTTTAACTCAATATAGTCTGAAATACACAATAAACATAATTTTTCAACTCAAAGTCTTTAAAACATCAACAAGGGACAATGAAAAACTCCTCATACTACTATTGTCTATGAAGCCTCTAATACTATGATATTTATTAGGACAATACCCACGACATCTTAACAAAACAAAACCGCAATGTGAAGCCTTTCGGAAAGCAATGAGGCTCATCAAAGCTAGTTGAAATGCGATGGGATCAACGAAGCGCCGATTGATGATCCTGAATACCTGTATTTGCATCATGAAATGATGCATGCCAAATGACGTCAATACATTGAATGTACGAGCATGTAAAGGGAATACTGAACATAGGGATATATTGTTGAAATGATAGAAAGGGAAAACATACTTACCTCAACTCAACTCTATATGAAAGCAACAATAAAAGATGCAATATATATAAAGCTTTTAAAACAATAGCTAATAACTCAAATGTATATAAAAATACAATAATAACTTTTTACTCTTATTTGGGAGATTCTCTAACCGACAACCATCACTATGAGCTACATGATGAAACAACGTCTCGCCAACGTTGCCAGAACTGTCCTATACCTTGCCAGGGTATAGAACATCCTCAACTAAGTGGATCCATTAAGCTATGCTTAAAAACAATAAGGAATCATCTAAAAAGTATGATCATTTATCCATGTTGGCATACATGGTTTCTGAGGAATTTGAGTTGTCTGAACTCATACCCATATCGGTACTCAATACTACTCCGAATAATATATAACTCATGCTCAAATGTTTAAAAACAGAACTCTTCCTCAATTTGAGATAATTACTCAAAAGATCCTCTTAAAAAAGGTAATACTCTGAAACTCCTTTAGAAATTGGTGTTTCTTTCTTTTAAAATGTAAAAGTGTTACATACTTGGGAATACTTAGTTCCCTTATATTCATTTTGAGACATGAAATTCAACTCTCCTCATTCTCATATTCATTTACTCAAGTCTTAAAACAAGTTATAGATAATTGCAAAATACTTCTCAAAATGACGTTCTTGAACTTTCTTCTAAAATTTACATTTATTTGAAAATGTAAATAAAAAGATGTTATTAGGATATGCATGATATCTCAAGGATTAATGAAGACTTTAAAAGTGAATATCAAGAAGAGAACTCCAGTACGATGCGAGGAAAAACACACGGAAAGAAGGACGGAAGGGTAAAGGTTTTGACGACCCTGGCGCACTGAGTGACCTGGGGCGTCAACCCCAAAACTACTGAACATTGTTTGGGGCACACAGAGTGGCACACCGCGTCAGGCCCCAAACTACTGGGCAGTAGTTGTAACACCTCAGAATCTAGTAGGCTAAGCAAGGGACCAAGTGAGAAGTCACAAGCCAGGACATAGCATGGGCACCCTTCACGAAGGCCAAGACGAGCCGTGAAGGGCACCAAGAGGCGTGGTGTAGCCTTTAAAGGCTCACAATGTTGATCCAAATAGGGCTCCCTTCCAAAGAGAACCTAGACGGCTTGTGGTGAGCACCATGGCACGTAGTGATGCCCGTGAAGGGAGAGGTAGTAGTCCCTCTCAGGCTGTAAAGCTTGAAATAACTCTCGAAGCTTTTTTTTTTCTCCTATTGAAACCCTTCTCTCAACCCTAAGCGTTTATGAATGAATGAAAACTAATCTCTATCAGTTTAGACCCCTATTTGGGTGAAAAAACGTTTAGGCCTAATGGGGTAAGGAAAAGACCAAAATACCGTTCCTTAAAATGGAAGAAATGCCCTAACTAGAGAGGCTGCACTCAAATGGTCATAACTCCTTCATCCAAGCTCGAAATATAGCAAACTTGGTGGCGTTGGAAAGAGAACTCAAAGACCTTCGATTTTATACCTTATGGGCCACCTAACTTCTTATTTGTTGAAAGTTATGTCATTTGAAGTTGACCCAAAACTAAAAACTGAAGTTTTTCTTGTACAAATCTCTTAATGACTTTTTGAAGTACGAGATGTTAAATTATCTCCCCCTTGGGAACATTCATCCTTGAATGAGATCATAGTAAGCCAAAAAGGGCAAAGGGGAAGCATCTAACAACCCCAAATCAAGTACACAACATGCAATTCACATAACTCAACATATTAACTTAAAGAGTACTTTTACAAAGAATTAGTACCTTGGTTTGGAATTTCTCCGGAAACAAAGAGATGTGGGTATCTCTTCTTCATATCCTCCTCAGCCTCCTAAGTAGCTTCCTCAACAAATTAATTCCTCCATAAGACCTTGACTGATGCAACCTTCTTGGTTCTCAACTTGCAAACCTGACGGCCAAGAATCTGAACGGGTATCTCCTCATAAGATAGACGGTCTTTAATACCAATATTCTCAGTAGGTATAATAAGTGAACGATCGTCCATACACTTCTCCAACATAGAAATGTGGAATACCGGATGGACTGCTGCTAACTCTTCTCTTAGATATCTTGTAAGGACTAATATACCGGGACTGAGTTCCCCATTCTTGCCAAATCTCATAACACCCTTCATGGTTGAAACCTTCAAGTAAACCCAATCATCTACCTCAAACTCCAAGTCTCTTCTCCTAACATCTATATAGGATTTCTAACGACTTTGCACTGTCTTTATCCTTTCATGAATAATCTTCACCTTCTCCCTGGCTTGATAAACCACATCTGGTCCTATCAACTCAGCTTCACCAACCTTAAACAACCAATAGGAGATCTACATATCCTCCCATAAAGAGCCTCAAAAGTAGCCATCTGGATGCTAGAGTGATAGTTATTATTGTAAGCAAACTCTATGAGGGGTAAGTGATCATCCCAATTACCCTTGAAGTCTATGACACATGCCCTCAACATGTCTTCTAAGGTCTGAATTCTACGCTCTGCTTGACCATCAGTTTGAGGATGGAAAGAGGTAGTAAGGTTCACCTTTGAACCCAAACCTTTCTGGAAAGACTTCTAAAACTGAGCGGTGAATTGTGCCCTTCTATCTGAAATGATGGACACATGAACTCCATGGAGTCTGACTATCTCTTGAACATATAACCTGGCATAATCTTCTGTCGAAAAGGTAGTCTTTAGCGGCAAGAAATGAGCTGCTTTAGACATCCAATCTACAATCATAAAAATTGAATCATGTTGCCTGCGAAATCACGACAAACTAGTAATGAAATCCATATTGATCATCTCCCACTTACATTCCGGAATATCTATATTCTAAGCCATACCACCGGTCCTTTGGTGATCTACCTTGACCTGTTGGAAATTCGGGCACTTAGCAACGAACTTTGCAATACACCTTTTCATACTACTCCACCAATAGACTTCTCTCAAGTCACAATACATCTTTGTGGAATCGGGATGGATCGAATATCTGGAGCTATGAGCTTCTTCCATGATCCTCTCTTGGAGTTCGTCCACCCTTGGTACATACAATCTACCTTGATACCTCAATAGACTATCTCCCCCTTATTCAAAAGCCATCACTATATGCTTATGAATATTTGTCTTTAGCTCAAGCAAAACGTTGTTTTGGTCTTGTTTCTCCTTAATTTCCAACACTAGTGATGATTCAGCCCCATTCATCACCACCACTCCACCATCATTGGAATCCAACAATTGGACTCCCAATCGTGCAAGTTTGTGCACATCTTTGGCTAATTCTTTCTTGCCTTCCTCAATATGGGCAGTATGTCTCATAAGCATCAACAACAACATTAGCCTTACCAGAGTGATAGAGGATACTCATTTTGTAATCCTTGAGTAACTCTAACTACCTCCTTAGATTAAGCTCTTTTTAACTGAAAACATACTGAAGTCTATTGTGATCGGTGAACACATCTTCATGAATACCATAGCGATAGTGACGCCATATTTTCAAAGCAAATACTACAACAACCAACTCTAGATCATGAGTTGGGTAATTCTTGTCGTGAACCTTGAGTTGTTTGGAGGCATAGGCTTTGACCTTACCATTCTGAATCAATACACAACCAAGTGCAACTCTAGACGGATCACAATACACAACAAAGCCTTGTGTACCCTCTAGTAGGGTCATCACTGGGGCAATAGTTAATTGGGTTTTCAATTCCTGAAAGCTTTTCTCACAAGCTTCAAATCATTGAAACTTTACTATCTTCTGAGTCAACTTTGTCAACGGGGATGAAATAGATGAAAATCCCTCGACAAACCTTCCATAATAACCGGCCAATCCCAAGAAACTCCTTATAGCAGTTAGAGATGTGGGTCTGGGCCATTTCTGCACTGCTTCAATCTTTTGAGTGTCAACTCGGATCCCTTCTCCGGATACAATGTGGCCTAAGAACGCCACAGGCTCAAACCAAAACTCACACTTAGAAAAATTAGCATACAACTCTCTATCTATGAGAGTTTGGAGAACTACTATGAGATGACTAGCATGATCCTCCTTATTCCTCGAATAAATCAGTATGTCATCAATGAAGACGATAACAAACATGTCAAGATATGGCTTAAATACTTTGTTCATAAGATCCATGAACGCTGCAGGAGCATTAGTCATGCCAAAAGACATAATAAGAAATTCATAGTGACCATAAAGGGTCCTCAATATATTCTTTGGAATGTCACTTTTTCTTATTCTCAACTGGTGATAGCCAGATTTGAGGTATATCTTAGAAAAGAAGGTGGCACCCTAAAGTTGATCAAATAGATCTTTAATTCTCGGAAGGGGATACTTATTCTTTATAGTAACCTTGTACAACTGACGGTAATCAATACACATACTAAGATAACGATCTTTCTTCCTCACATATAAGACTGGAGTGCCCCAAGGTTAGACACTAGGTCGAATAAAACCCTTATCGAAAAGATCTTTCAACTACTCTTTTAACTCAGCTGGAGCAATTTTATATGGCGGAATGGAGATAGGTCGGGTATCATGAAGAATATCTATGCCGAAGTCGATTTCTCTCTCAAGAGGGACTCTGGGAAGATCATCTAGAAAGACCTCTGGAAACTCACTTACAACTGGAACTGACTGAATAGGCGGTGTCTCAACACTAGAATTGTTAACTTGGACTAAGTGATATATGCACCCCTTAGTAACTAACTTTCTGGCCTTAAGATATGAGATGAAACGACCCTTAGGCATTGTTGAACTACTCCTCCACTCTATAACTAACTCATTAGGAAACTGGAACTTGACTACTCTAGTTCTACAATCAACTGAGGCATAAGAAACATGAAGCCAATCCATACCTAGAATAACATCAAAGTCCACTATGTCTAACTCGACTAAGTTATCCATGGTGTCCTTGTGATTGACAGAGATGACACAATCACGATAAACTCACTCGGCTAGAGTAGACTCACAAACAGGTGTGGAAACACTGAAGGGCTCAAGAAGTCGTTCGGGAAAAATATTGAATCTCATAGCTATATACGAAGTCCCAAAAAATAGACTCACACCTGGATCAAGTAATGCATATACATCAAAAGTAAAAACTTTGATTATACCAATGACAACATCTGGTGAATTCTCATTCTCTTGGCGACTGGTGATAACATATAGACAGTTTGCTCATCCACATGTCCCTAAAGTAGCTCCTCTTGGAGCAACACTATCTACTGGAGCCACTGAAGAAAATTGGGCACTATTGCCCCCCTTACCCTTTTTGCTTGACAAGCGGGACAGTCCAGACACAAATAGACTCATCATGCTCCTCATATCAACAACCATCTCTGGAGCATAAAGGGACAGTTAAGTGAATTGAGGTTGTACTCATGCACACTCATGGACTGCTATTTAAGAGTGAGAAATTCTCTTACCTTTGCCTCTCTCAGCTCGCGGGGAAAGAAACGCCCCATAAAGGCACTTTCAAGCACAATCCAACTCACAATTGGTGCCCCTTCAACCCTGTTCTTCTTCCATTGGTCATTCCAAATCCTAGCAACACCCTTGAGCTGGTATGCAGCTAACTCCACCCGCTCAACATCAACAACATGCATAACCTCAAACACCTTTTGTAGCTCCTCGACAAAGTTCTCTGGATCTTCAGTGATATTTGACCTTGAGAATTCTGGAGGATTCATTCTTAAGAACTCACGGATCCTGGATGTATCAGCCACATCTTGATGAACCACTCTTTGTTGACCAGCTTGATTGGCCACAATTTGACTCAACATCTGGATAACATCATGGAACTCAGCATTTGTGACCTCTCCTTGAGGGGGGTCACTATAACGACCCAGGGGTACCCCCTAGATGTAACATGGCGTATAGAACCTCGAAAGACTCCATACAAGCCACTTAGTCTTCATAATATAAGCAATAGAACAATAAGAGTAAAAAATACATTTTTATGTCTCACAATTTCATAATGACAAGCGAAAGTCTAGACACTAAGTTTGAACATAGCAATCTCTTACAATGTTTGAATGAAATATGGCCTAACCCATACAACATATCCAAAAAGGGAAATACGTGAAACGAAACTACAACATGAGAAAAAGCCATCCTCGAACCATGAGGACGCACAAACCTCATAAGATACACAAGTCCAAGCTTTAGTCAATAAAATGATCAACTCGAGAACCGGACCCTACACTTGGTAAAAATGTAGGAAAAATAGGCGTTAGTACAAAGATGCACTAAGTATGATAGCCATGCACAAAAACATTGAAAACATGCTAAAGGGGACATTTCGTCTGAGAGTGTGCAATTTATCAAGTTTAAACATCATCATAAAGATAGTGGAACAACATAATGTCATAAACATAGCCAACATAGTCATCATCACCTTTAACACCTTTGAGAACTCATATAAAAGCTTATTGAGTAACCATTAGTTCATAATTCATATTCTTGTTCTTATTGTTGGAATAAGACTAAACCGAAATGAGATCATGTGAGCTTAACATGGAATCCGGTGATACCACACTGAAAAGAGTTACCCTACTTGCCTAAGGTAGAACCATACTTTTAGCTTATGTGGATCCATTAGCTAAATATCCTATGTGGGCACATAGTTTATGGGATAAGGAGATTGCTTCTAGAAACCTGGACTCAACTAGCATAAAAGGTCTCCATCTCATGAGACATACTTTGGGAACCCAGACTCAAGTAGTGTAAAAGGATCCCATTTGGAAAGCCGGACTCAACTAGTGTAAAATCTTCTATCTCATATACAATATCCACTCGGTGCTAAGCATTAATTCCCACGGAGTACTTATTAAGTCTTGACTTAAATTCATATCCTTGAAAAAATGTTTTAACACTCGATCCATGTTCAATTCATAAGATAGATCTTAGATCATGTGTGAGAATAACCTTTCACCGTCATTTCTACAAACAAGTGTTAGATTTAATTAGGTGAGAAATTCTTTCAACCTTAGAATCTTCATTATGTGAGAAAAGCTTTCAAATCATATCACATCCATACATAGGTGTGTATATGAGAATATCCTTTTAATAACACAACAATTACAACATAATCATAAACACTTCACTCTCAAAGTGTTCTAAAAGCATTTACATAAACTTCATAAAACATGCATAATATCATGCTTTGCCCTTTCAAGAGTCATGGCTCACTTTCAATCAACACATCAAGAATTCAAACATTAGACATGGATATCATCATAATTCAAGTAGCCCAATCACTATGTGTATAATTTCATAACATTCTTCTTTCATCAACAAAGACCCACATCTTAAGATAGCAATTGAGAAATATGGGGATTTCATGGGTTCTTGGGGATTAATCATACCATAGGAAATAATCAATTCATGCTTAATATAACATAATTCAATTATTAGAAGCGATTTCAAAAGGAACCCATGACTTTGGAATTAAACCCTATCATTTGGGGATTTCTATCTTTGAAATTGGGATTTTGAAGGGGCTCCATGGATGAAATCTATCCATGTATGAATGGCACCATACCTTAACAACAAAATCCAATGAATTTGATGTGAATACCCTTGCTTCTTGAACCCTAGCTCCAACTTCCTTCTTCTTCTTCTACAAGTTCTAGAGAGAGAATATTTAGAGGGGATGAACTTTGGGGATTTTATTTGGGTTTTGGAAATAATGAGTTGAATGGGTGGAATTTTGGGTTAAAATGACTTTTATAGTGACACTAAGTTAAGGCAAAATGACCTTACTTAAGTGGGATTAAAACCGAAATTACCCAAAACACCCATCACTTTAAGTGAGCTGCTAGGTCTCACGTAGGGCCCCACAAGCAGTGGTCATGACAACGAGCCATGGTCCCCTTCGTGGACTTGAGGTAGTGGCTAGGTAACAAATGTCTTTAACCCATAAGCCCAAGGCATCTTCACGAGGGGCTCCACGAGCTGTGGTGCTTTCCATGAGCCGTGGTCCCTCTCGTGGGCCTTGAGGCAGTCGCTTGCCACTTCCTTTCGACCCTCACACAACCAACTCCCCTCCATGAGCCTTCCCATGAGCCGTGGTCTTCACCATGAGCAGTGCAGTGGCTCGTGAAGAGGGGGTGATTTTTGGCTGATTTGGGGAGGCTACTGCCTAGACCACCACGAGCCTCACCAAGGGCCGTGGTGGTGGGCGTGGTAGGTGGGGCATTGCCTACTCCAAGGTAGGCTGCCCTACCCCCCTCCCTTGTCCCCTACCCTTCTTCTTTGACGTTAACCCTCACGATTAGCTCTAGTTTAGCCTACTAATTTCCAGGTTGTTACAATATCTCCCCCTTGGGAACATTCGTCCTCGAAGGATGATCTAGACACCTTATGGAAATAAAGACCAAGACTAGCAGCCCATCATGCATGCAACACCAAAATAAAGCACAATTATAAGGAGGAAACTTCAATTCCAACTCAAATTTATTCAATGCATCACAAGGAAGTACGAACTACATCTAATAACCCATTATGCATGAAATCTGAACATTTCTCATGTTCATAGGAGGAATTACCATCTCCAAACTAAAAGCATGCTCAACACAACCTCATGGTGCACACAGGCAACTCTTACTCAATGCACAACAACACGAGGACAATCAATCATAAAAACTCATTTTCTTACTAAACATAAATTTCTCAAGAACATGCATAACATAGGGAAATCATGGATAAACTCAAATAACACACATGACTCCCAAAACAAGGAAAACTCAAGAGGAACTACTTACCTCAAGCTAGAGTAGAAGTAGAAGGAAAAAAATGAGGATAGCGGGACTTCATATCGGCCTCGGCCTCCCAAATTGAACCCTCAACTAGTTGATTCCTCCATATAACCTTCACGGAAGCTCTTTCCTTGTTTCTCAACCTTTTAACTTGAGGTCTAGGATCTCTACCGGAACTTCCTCATATGATAGACTTTCATCAACCCCCAACCCTTCTAAGGGGATTATGGATTCCGGATCTCCAATACACTTCTTAAGCATAGAAACATGAAACACCGGATGCATCGAAGCCAACTCACTTGGAAAATCTAACTCATAGGCAACTTTATCAATACGCCTCAAAATTTGGTATGGCCCTACATATGGGGACTAAGCTTCCCTTTCTTGTCAAATCTTATCACACCCTGCATTGATGAGATTTTCAAATAGACCCAATCGTTAACCTCAAATTCTAGATCCCTTCTCCTCACATCGGCATAAGACTTTTGCCGGCTTTGAGCAGTTCTCAAACTATCTCTAATAAGTCAAACTTTCTCAATGGCCTCTAGAACTAATTCGGGACCTATCAAAGCCATTTCCCTAACCTCGAACCAAGCTATAGGAAATCTATACCTCCTACCATACAAGGCCTCAAATGGAGCCATACCAATACTTGAGTGATAGCTATTATTGTAGACAAACTCTACTATTGGCAAATGGTCATCCCATTTACCCTTAAATTCAATGACACAAGCCCTTAACATATCTTCCCAAGTTTGGATGGTGCGCTCCGTTTGCCCATCGGTTTGGGGATGAAAGGCTGAGCTAAGCTTAACCTTGGTGCCTAGACCCTTTTGAAAATACCTCCAAAAGTGAGAAGTGAATTGAGGGCCACGATCGAAAATAATGGATAAAGGCACTCCATGAAACTTCACCATTTCTTTTATATACAACTTAGCATAGTCCTCCGCTGAAAAGGAATCCTTGACGGGAATAAAGTGAGCCGATTTGGTCATTCGATCTACAATAACCCATATAGAATCTTGTTGTCTCCGGGTGCGAGGTAAACCCACAATAAAATTCATATTTATCTCTTCCTACTTCCAAGTGGGGATACCTATATCTTGGGATAAACATCCCAGTCTTTGATGCTCAACCTTAACTTGTTGACAATTAGGGCACTTAGCCACAAACTCCGCGATATCTTTGTTCTTCCCATTCCACTAATAGACCTTCCGCAAGTCATGGTAAATCTTGGTGGCTCCCGGGTGAATAGAATATCGAAAACTATGAGCTTCCGACAAGATTAGCTCCCTCAAGTCATCAACATTAGGCACAATTAAACAACCTTGGTATCTAAGTACACCATGTCCCCCTTGGGAGAAAGCCTCAATGGATTTCTTGAGTATCGCCTCTTTCAGTTCAACCAAAATAGGATCAAGGCCCTACTTAGATTTCACATCCACCACAAAAGACGATTCAGACCCATTGTGAACCATGACACCACACTTGGTGGAATCCACTAATTGAATACCTAACCATGCCAACCTATGAACATCCCGAGCCAAATCTTTATTATCATCATCCACATGAGCAACACTCCCCATAGACAATCGACTAAGAGCATCCGCTACCATATTTGCTTTGTCGCGGTGATAAAGAACACTCATATCATAATCCTTCAATAATTCAAGCCACCGACTTTCGCAAAGATTCAAATCCTTTTGACTAAACACATATTGTAAACTCTTGTGATCGGTGAAAACATCCACATGGACCCCATACAAATAATGCCTCTATATTTTTAAGGCAAACACAACCACCGCTAACTTAAGGTCATGGGTAGGATAATTCTTCTCATGGACCTTAAGTTGCCTTGAAGCATAGGCAATAACCTTACCATTTGCATAAGCACACATCCCAACCCAACTCTAGAGGAATCACAATACACTACAAAGCTATCTGTACCTTTCGGTAATGTCAACACCGGAGCGGAAGTAAGTCTATCTTTCAACTCTTGGAAACTTTTCTCACAAGCTTCCAACCACAAAAACTTAGACTTCTTTTGAGTCAAAGCTGTCAAAGGAGAAGCAATGGAAGAAAATCGTTCAACAAACCTTCTATAATAACCGGCCAAACCCAAAAAACTTCTTATGTCCGAAGAAGTTAGAGGTCTTGGACAACTCTTGACCGCATCCGTCTTCTTAGGATCCACCTCAATAGCCCTACTTGACACAATATGCCCAAGGAATATGCTACAAACCTTAACGAAAATTCACACTTACTAAACTTGGCAAAAAGTTGATGGTCCTTAATAACTTGCAATACAACTCTTAAATGGTCCACATGCTCATTCTCACTCCTTGAATAGATCAAAATATCATGATAAACACAATCACAAACATGTCTAGGTATTGCCTAAACACTCTATTCATCAAGTCCATAAATGCCACCAGAGCATTAGTTAAACCAAATGACATCACTAGGAATTCATAATGACCATACTGAGTTCGAAAAGCCGTCTTCGGAATGCCAACCCCTCTCACCCTCAATTGGTGATAACCCAAACGAAGATCAATCTTTGAGAAATAACTAGCCCCTTGAAGTTGGTCAAACAAGTCATCTATCCTTGGAAAAGGATACTTGTTCTTAATGGTCACTTTATTCAATTGTCGATAATCGATACACATATGAAGAGACCCATCTTTCTTTCTAACAAATAACACCGGAGCTCCTCACAAAGAGATACTATATCAAATAAAACCCTTGTCTAACAAATCCTTCAACTGTTCTTTCAACTCCTTTAACTCAACCGGGGCCATTCTATAACAAGGAATTGAGATAGGTTGCATATCTGGGAGAAGTTTAATACCGAAGTCTATGTCCCGCTCGAGAGGAATACCGGGTAAGTCATCTGGGTAAACTTTCGGGAACTCATTAACCACGGGAACCGACTCAAGATAATGGGTTTCAGAATCTACATCCCTCACCCTAACAACATGGTAAAAGTAACCTTTCGAGATCATCTTTCTAGCCTTCAAACATGAGACAAACTGACCCTTATGCATAGAATTTCCCCCCTTTCACTCAAGGACAGGCTCATTCGGGAGCTGAAACTTGACTACCTAAGTGCTACAATCAATTGACGCATAACAAGAGTGTAACCAATCCATACCAAGTATAATGTCAAAATCTAGCATGTCAAGTTCTACCAAATCAACAAGATTAACTCTATAGGATAGGGAAACGAGGCATTTTCTATAAACCCTCTTAGCCACCACAGAATCACCAACAGGAGTAGAGATAGAAAAGGTTCTAACAACACCTCAGGAAGCACATCAAATCTCATTGCAACGAAAGACAAAGTAGCACCGAGATCTAACAAGGTATACACATCAATATGGAAAACTTTTAACATATCGGTGACCACGTCTGGAGAATTCTCTTGTTCACCTCGGTTTTGGAGAGCATAGAAACGATTTTGATGGGGAGCATTGGAGTTTGAACCACTAGGAGGAGCTTGCTTGCCCTCTCTTCCTTGAACCTTAAGCATCGGACAATCTCTCATTTTATGACCACTTTTTCCACAATCAAAGCAACCATCCGTGCCAACTAGGAACTTACCATCATGCTTCTTTCCACACTTCGCACAAGTAGATCTAGCCACATAAGAACCACTACCATTACCTCCTTGAGGTTTAAGGTTGGACACCCTATCCTTGTTGACTCTCGAAGGAGCGTTAGAAGAACCTTGGTTCGAAAACCTTTGTTTAAACCTTGGTCGAGCTTGTCCATCAGACCTAGTATTGGAGAAGTTCCCATCACCGATCCTAGCTCTTTTTACCTCCCTATTCTTTTCTTTATGTTTCTCTTCCTCCATTTTTTAAGCATGCACCATGAGACTTGAAATATCCATATCTGGGATAAGCATTTCCGTACGACATTCTTTGACTACCATGTAGGACACTCCCATCACAAACTTATTCATCCTAGCCCTCGAATCTACCACTATAGTTGGAGAATACTTGGATAGTTGGGTGAACTTTAGAGCATACTCCTTCACACTCATACCTCTTTGAAGAAGGTTAATAAACTCTTGCATCTTTGCTTCCCTCAACTCTAGGGGAAAGAACCTAGCAAGAAACGACAATTTGAACACTTCCCACTCTACGAGACCCGCTCCCATCGCCCCCACATCCTTCCATTGATTATACCACACTTGAGCAACACCTTTCAATTGGTAAGCGGCTAACTTCGCCTTCTCTACCGAAGTTACCCCCATAATAGCAAGTACCTTATAGAACTCATCGATAAATTCTTGAGGATCTTCCTCAACTTTGGAGCCATCAAACTCCGGAGGGTTCATCCTAGCAAAGTCCCTCACTCTTGAAGCTGCGGAATTCATATTAGGTTCATGGGAGCAATCACCACTCTATTGGCTTGAGCCGTCAGGGCTTGAGACAAAGTTTGAAGAGACACCCTAAACTCTGCATGTGTAACATTCTTAACTAGAGGATCAACTGGAGCTTGAGGAGCTTGAGTAGGAGCTCTTTGATTCACATTGTCTTCTTCATTCTTTCTAGTGAAAGACCTTCGAGTAGTCTTATCCATAGACCATCGAGTAAGGATTAGAAGAAAGACCTTATAGAGTTAAACTCTATCGCATGACAAGAGTAATGAATAAGTGGAATTTCCTAAACATCTTGTATGTAGCTTCTTATTCATAATGTGGCATGCTTCACACTCATGAACAAGATTCTACTAGACGTGGCTTATGAGACATCATCCTAGGATCATTTTAAACCTTGTGCTCTAATTACCAAGTTTTTCACCACCAGGGGTACCCCTAGATATAATATGGTGTATAGAACCCCGAAGGACTCTATAGAAGACACTTAGTCTTCATAACATAACCACTAGAACAATAAGAGTAAAACAACACATTTCTATGTCTAAAAATTTCATAAAGAGAAGCGGAAGTCTAGACACTAAGTCTCAACATAGCCATCTATTACAATGTTTGAATGAAATAGGGCCTAGCCCATACAACATATCCAAAAAGGGAAATACATGAAACAAAACTACAACATGAGAAAAAGTCATCCTCGAACCATGAGGACTCACCAACAAGGTCGGAAGATACAAAAGTCCAAGGTTTAGCCACTAAAATGATCACCTTGAGAACCGGACACTACACTTGGGAAAAAGTAGGAAAACTAGGCGTTAGTACAAAGATGCACTAAGTACGATAGCCATGCACAAAAACATTGAAAACACGCTAAAGGGGACATTTCGTTTGACAGTATGCAATTTACCAAGTTTAAACATCATCATAAAGATAGTGGAGCAACATAATGTCATAAACATAGCCAACATAGTCATCATCACCTTTAACACCTTTGAGAACTCATATATAAGCTTCTTGAGTAACCATAGTTCATAATTCATATTCTTGTTCTTATTGTGGGAATAGCCTTAACCGCAGGAGACCATGTGAGCTTAACATGGAATCCGGTGTTACCCACACCAAAAAGGGTTGTCCTACTAGCCTAAGGTAGAACAATAATTTTAGCTTAGGTGGATCCACTAGCTAAATATCCTATGTGGGCACATAGTTTATGGGATAAGGAGATTGTTTCTAGAAACTCGCACTCAACTAGCATAAAAAGTCTCCATCTCATGAGACATACTTTAGGAACCTAGACTCAACTAGTGTAAACGGATCCCATTTGGAAAGTCGGACTCAACTAGTGTAAAAGCTTCCATCTCATATACCATATCCACTCGGTGCTAAGCATTAATTCCCACGGAGTACTTATTAACTCTTGACATAAATTCATATCCATGGAAGAATGTCTTAACACTCGATCCATATTCAATTCATAATATAACTCTTAGATGATGCGTGAGAATAACCTTTCACTATCCATGTCTACATACAAGTCTTAGATTCAATTAGGTGAGAAAGCCTTTCAACCTTAGAATCTTCATGATGTGAGAAAAGCTTTCAAATCATATCACATTCATACATAGGTGTGTATATGAGAATATCCTTTTAATAACACAATAATTACAACATAATCATAAACACTTCACTCTCAAAGTGTTCTAAAAGCATTTACATAAACTTCATAAAACATGCATAATATCATGCTTTGCCCTTTCAAGAGTCATAGCTCACTTTCAATCAACACATCAAGAATTCAAACATTAGACATGGATATCATCATAATTCAAGTAACCCAATCACTACGTGTATAATTTCATAACATTCTTCTTTCATCAACAAAGACCCATATCCTAAGATCATAATTGAGAAATATGGGGATTTCATGGGTTTTGGGGATTCACCATAAAAACCATAGGAAATAATAAATTCATGCTTAATATAACATAATTCAATCATTAGAATCGATTTTGAAAGGAACCCATGACTTTGGAATCAAACCCTAACATTTGGGGATTTCTATCTTTGAAATTGGGATTTTGAAGGGGTTCCATAGATGAATGCTACCATACCTTAACAACAAAGCCCAATGAATTTGATGTGAATATCTATGATTCTTGAACCCTAGCTCCAACTTCCTTATTCTTTTTCTTCTTCGTCTTCTTCTCCTCCTCCTCCCTTCTTCTTCTTCTTCTTCTCCTACAAGTTCTAGAGAGAGAATATTTGAAGGGGATGAACTTTGGGGATTTGATTTGGGTTTTGGAAATAATGAGTTGAATGGGTGGAATTTTGGATTAAAATGAGTTATATAGTGACCCTAAGTTAAGGCAAATCGAACTTACTTAAGTGGGATTAAAACAAAAATGATCCAAAACATCCTTCACTTTAAGTGAGCTGCCAGGTATCACGTGGGAACCCACCAGCCGTGGTCATGACCACGATCCATGGTCCCCTTCGTGGACTTGAGGTAGTGGCTAGGAAACAAGTGCCTTTATCCCATAAGCCCAAGGCATCTTCACGAGGGGCTCCATGTGCCGTGGTGCTTGCCACGAGCTGTGGTGCTTGCCACGAGCCGTGCTCCCTCTCGTGGGCCTTGAGGCAGTGGCATTCGACTTCCTTTCCACCCTCACAGAACCAACTCCCCTCCACGAGCCTTCCCACGAGCCGTGAAGTGGCTCGTGAAGAGGGGTTGATTTTTGACATATTACGGAAGGGTTCTGCCTAGCCCACCACGAGCTTCACCAAGGGCCGTGGTCTTGACCATGAGTCGTGGTGGTGGGCGTGGTAGGTGGGGCAGTGCCTACTTCAAGGTAGGCTGCCCTATCCCCCTTCCTTGGCCCTTGCCCTTCTTCCTTGACGTTAATCCTCACATTTTGCTCTAGTTTAGCCTACTAATTTTTGGGGTGTTATAGTCGCACTTTTGGCGCATTGGGTACACCTTGGTCTTGTGGATCAATATTTCTCCTTGCAGGATGACCTCGAGCATCTCTTCGTGGAGGCATGATCTGTAAAGATACGTGCAAGCACGAATTATGAGGAAACTTTTACAGAGTTGAACTCTATCGCGCGAAAGATAGTAAGAAGGAAGTAAAATATTTCCTAAATGTTGTAGCCTCCTAATTATAGATGTGGCGCACTTCACATCGATAACAAGTACTCTATGATGTGACGCAAAATCTTGGCACATTTGATGCTTGAAAACTAAGGATTAATACTAGAATCGGGTGTATTTATGTGGATATGATGTGTTTGGTTGTTTATGTACATGAAAAATAGGTGGACATGAAAGAAGATAAAAAAACAAAAAAAATGCAGTGAAAGTGAATTGAAGCAAGTAAAGACCATGGACGGCCTCACGGACCGTGGTCTTCACTACTGATAGTGATGAGGGTCATGAACTACCTTTCCAGTGAGCAGATGTGGAGAAGATAACCTGTGGCAATATCAAATAAAGACCACGGATGACCTCACGACTGTGGTCCTCACAACGGTTCGTGGTAGTGTCTGTACAGTTGAACCATTGAAGAGACCTTAAGAAGCTGAAGATTGATTTGACCAAGTTAAGACCACAGGCACCTATACGGACCGTGGTCAGTGTCACTAACCGTGGTGACGTCCGTGACAAGATTCCAGTACATAGGCTTTGAAGAACCAAGTTTGCAAGTTCCCAAGTAAGGATCACGAGGGGCTTCATGGACCGTGAAGCCTTTGTCAGACCGTCAGAGTGTCCGTGAAGTTGCTCGATATCTCAGTCCTACTTCGAGTATGAGTCATTTTAGACATTCTATTTGAAGTAATTAGGTCATTTTTTGTTTTTATCTCGTCATATCTAGAACGAGCAACGAAGTTTCAAATATTCTTAGCTTTGGTTTTAGACGATTAACATTGAATAAAGTTTCGAAGTTGGATTTTCGATTTTGAATTATCAAGTGTTTATCGATTTTGCATATTTTTGTAAGTACTTTCTTATCACATTTTCATTATATAATTCTGTATGTTTACGTGAAATCATGAGTGGCTAAATACCACAACTGGGATTGTGGGATCTATGACAAAAATCTAAGTGTAATTTCGTAAGACGAGTAGAAGGCGATTTATATTTGCAAATCACAGTTCAGTTTTCGTTATTCATGTATTCTAATGAGTGCACGCATTAGAGTTAGACTGTATCTGTCATTTGTTCAAGAGAAAAGTGATGGTTGGGAAAAAGCTGAATTAACCTGAGGAAATGGAGTCAAAGTTTGAGTTCTAGAGAAAAAACCTTTAACACTATCGTAAGCGAGAGTAAAACTTGTTAACTCTCTAGGACCGAGAGGGCTTGAGTGAAAGTTAGCTAATTAGACTGAGAAGTGTTAGATATATCTAACTCGTCGGTATTTTGCAAAGATGAATTTCCTGAAACTCATTTAAGGAAAACCACTAGATGCAACGTTATGGGGAACGCAGTCCTAGTTTCATTTAATTATCAAAACAACTTTAAAATCAACACTTTGTTAACTGTTAAACTCGATCTTATTTAACAACCTTAGTTACTAGAGCTTTATAGCTAAACCCATTTTACATTCTGTAATTGTTTTTCTCTTTAGGAAATAATAACAACATTTGGGTAAACGCGACAATGAAACCATTTCTGTAAAGAAATTCTCTGTGGGATCTACCTCAACTTATGTTGAGTTCTATAAATTGACTTCCACCATTTATACCTCTTAATTGAGGTGTAAGTTTGGACGTATCAAATTTTGGCGCCGCTGTCGGGGAATTTCAATTCAGAAGTGTTTTACTAGATTTTATTCAAAGCGTAGTTATATTTCCTAATTTTACGTCTTGTTCTTTGTCTGTGTCTCTTACAGGTTAGTTCGAATGTGTATGCCAAATACCAGAAGTAAGGGATCACCATTGATCCCTTACAATCCGGAACTTAGGAAAATAATCTGCAAATGGTGAATGCACAAGAACTTGAGGCTTAGAGGCAAAGATTGGGATTGGAAGCTGAAACGAATGCAAGAGGTATTCAGTAGAATGCTTTGAACAACCCGCCTAGGGTGGTGGAAGAAAATATAGGAGTGGACG
Organism: Solanum tuberosum; assembly: GCF_000226075.1. Taxonomy (NCBI): domain Eukaryota; kingdom Viridiplantae; phylum Streptophyta; class Magnoliopsida; order Solanales; family Solanaceae; genus Solanum; species Solanum tuberosum. Next base: position 467,703 of record NW_006239178.1, on the reverse strand, counting down.
AAATAGTTCCTCCCCACCGCCAACCACTAGATCCAAGGGGTAGAGCACAACATCCAGCTCACGTGATGTACGAAGAAGATGATTTATTCTTGGATGGAGCTGGAGCCACATGAGCGATATTGTTACATGTACTACCTCCAGGTGTGAAATTTACAATCACCATCACTATGATTCAATTGCTGAATTTGAAAGGTATGTTCAGGGGTGCAACTGGTGATGATGCGAATCAATATTTGATGAACTTTGTGGTGATATGCAAATCGCAAGAAATTCTTGGAGTTAGTCAGACAATGATGAGATTGAGGCTGTTCCTATTGTCTCTCACTGGGGAGGCAACCAATTGCCTGAATGAGATGCCAGATTACTCAATCAAGACTTGGATTGAGTTCAAAGAGGCTTTCCTGTAATGATTCTTTCCTGAATCAAAAGAGCTGCAAATGAATGATGAGATAAGTGCCCACAAGCAGTTACGAGGAGAAGCGATGCATGACACCTAGTGGAGATTCAACCAAAAGCTGAAGAAGTGTCCAAACCATGGTCTCACTGAGAGACATCTGAAACATGTTTTGAATAGATCTTTAAACTATGTTACTAAACCTGTTGCTGATGCAGTGTGTGGAGGATTATTCATGAGGAAGCCATTCTCAGAGAGCATGCAGCTGATGGATGAGGTGTCTAAGAATAATAGGCATGGTATACCAGGAATGCAGAAGTAGGAGATCTTAGGTTCACTTTTGAACTTTCAGCTTAACAAAGAAAAAAAGAAGAAGAAACAGATCAGGATATGACACACATGAGGACCCAGATAGATCTACTCACGAAACATATTGTCGCAAGTTCTGAAAATGTAAATGTTGTAGGACCACCAAACATGTATGAAGATCAGGATATTGACTTGGATGATGAGGCCAAATACTTGGGAAATCAAGGTGGTTTCCAAAATTATATCTCAGGAAACCAAGGATATAATTCTGGAAATACAGGTCAGAACTATTCCAGAGAAGGACAGTATGACATGCCAGTGAATAGAGAGCAGGGAAACTGGCAGAATAGAGATGGGTACAGAAATGATCGCAGTTGTGTGTATGTGCCCCAAGGTAATAGAGACCGTGTGAATAGTAGTTCCAACGTGTCTATGCTGGAAGACATGTTGGCTAAGGTTTTTCAAAAGGTTGAGTCAACTGATGCAGGGGTGAAGGAGATGAAAGGTGATTTTTCCAGTATGAGTCAACTGGTAGACTCTCACACTACCACCATCAAACAAATAGAGCAGCAGTTGGGGCAACATTCAGCATCACTGAACCAGAGGAAGAATGGGTCACTACCAAGTGACACTATTAAAAATCCCAAGAAGTACGGGCATTACATGGCTATCACCACCAAGAGTGGTAAGATTCTTAATGAACCAATGTCTGCAGGTACTGAGAATGAACAGGTGTTGGAGCGAACTGGAAGAGAGGAGGCTGAAGCTGAACATGTAGATGATGTAGACGACATTCAACCAATAGCAAAACCAACAGGAGTAAAAGAAAGAGGGGTTGAGGGAACTATGCCTCTACAATAGATACCAAGACCACCTCCTCCGTTCCCTCAAAGGCTTAAAAAGAAAGTTGAAGATGGAAAATTTGCTAAGTTCATAACTATGCTGAGACAACTATCAGTGAGCATCCCATTGGTGGAAGCCCTAGAGCAGATGCCAGGATATGCTAAGTTCATGAAGGACTTGGTCACGAAGAAACGAGCTGTAAGTTTTGATTTTACTAACAATGTTCATCACTGCAGTGCTATTGTCACTAGATCTCTAGTACAAAAAATGGAGGATCTGGGTGCATTCACCATACAGTGTACCATCGGATCAATTGAGTTTGCAAAGGCCGTAGGTGACTTAGGGGACAATATCAACTTGATGCCGCTAGCCATCTACAAGCAACTGGGGTTAGGAGTTCCAAAACTCACAACAATGAGGTTGATGATGGCAGATAGATCGGTGAAGCGACCTGTGGGCATCTTATGTGATGTGCTTGTAAAGGTGGACACTTTCATCTTTCCGACAGACTTCGTGATCTTGGATTGCGAAGTCGATTTTGAGGTTCCCATAATTTTGGGAAGACGATTTCTACCACAGGACGAGTATTGGTAGATGTTGAGAGTAGAGAACTGACATTCAGACTCAACAAGGAAGAGGTAAGGTTTAAAATTTGCAGGTCAATTAAACAGCCGAAAGTCATGAATGTGGTGTCTGCAATAAAGGCCTTTGATGAAGAAGAGATGGGAACGACTATTGAGGAGAGGTTGGCTGTCGAAACATTAGCAGCCGTGTTGATGAACTTTGAAGCTGATTTTTGGACTGACTATATGGAGACCATGAATGTTTTACAAGGCATGAGAACACACTCTTATGCTCCAAAAAAACTGGACCTGGATATGAAAAACAGGCCAAGTCCTCCAGTAAAACCATCCATTGAGGAGCTTGATGAGTCCTAGATTTGGACTCATTTAGGGATTTATTTGCATAGATTTAGTGTCCTCAAATGCTTATTTTGTGCCAATAACTGATGAAAAATCCTTTATTTCTAGGTATTTGGATTGAGGAACAAAACACAGACACTAATTTGCAAAAAGGAACGAAGCGAGCTGAAAAAAGAAAGAAATGAAGGCCTGGTGATCGCCAATTCCCTTTGGCGAGTCGCCTAATGGCCACTTGATCGCCTAAAGTTCAGTGTGCCAAGCCTTGAAGGAGAAAATCAATTTGGTGATAGAAAAGAGCAGTCGACGAGTCACCGAGTAGTTTCGCGATGCAGTATTGGATCCCCTAAAGTTACAAAACTTGAGGATGCTAAAGGCCAAAGAAAAAATGCGATGGAACTGACCAAAGGGCGGATTACTGAGCTGATCGGCGATCTTGACTTACTGTGTCGAATAGCCCTTCGCAATATATTTTTGGCAACTATAAATACATTTTTGAATATTTAGTTTAGTATCAGTTTTCATAATATAGATTTTTTTAGTTTTGGAGATTTAGAACTCTGGGTATTGAGACAAAAACTTTTCCTTAGCTTTGAAGAATTGAAGTTTTCCATTTTTGAGAAATTGGAAGTGGGTCTTTGAGATTCTTAAATTCAGACCTTTGTAAAGACGAAATTAATATTACCCAGTTGATGAAAACACAATTTGGTAATGATTTTTATTTTTTATGATGTCTAGCTAAAACTTCAATTCTTGGGGTGTGATTTATGTGATTATGGATTGATTTAGTTTATGGGTATTGCTAATTGTTAGTTTTAATGCTGTTTAGAAGTGATTTCATTTAGTAATTGTGGTTTAATTTAAAGGGTTGTAGTTGCGAATGCAATTCTACCTTTGTATTTTAGGCTTGCTCGAGAGAGAGGTTTTAAAACCAAGATTACTGAATTGATGGTCTGTGGGTATTGGGTTGTCATGGGTTCAGCTTGAGAGAGTGAATCCTAAAACCGTTTCCACACATTCAGCTCGAGAGAGTGAATGGACTAAAGCGTAGGTTGTTCTTAATTGCTTGCTTGTTGGTGTTTGAGAGAAACCAACTTGATTCGGGGTAAATTGTTCGAGAGAAAGTTTATCCCACTAAAGTCTAGCTTATTCACTGATTTACAACTATTTACTAACAGTTGCAATCACCCATTTATCTATAATTAGCCTATAATCGAATCACATCCCAAGAACCCATCTCATTATTTTAAAATCCGTGTTATTTCTTGTTGTTGTAGCTGATAGTTGAAATCAAACCCCCCATGTTATTTGACATTCGTGTCACCCCTTAATATGAATTATGTTTTCCTTCGATAATGTCTATTCCTATGATTGGCTTGAACATATTCGTACTTTACTCTTGAATCTTAAACACGTACCACTCCCTGTGGGATTCGACTCCAACTCATTTAGTTGGGTTATTATACTGACTAGCGATCGTTGACACTTAGAATTGGATGAAGTGTCCTTGATACGTTTAATCAAAATGGCACCGCTGTCGAGGAGTGGTGTTGGTTAAGATTCTTTGGTTAAGTTGAATTTTGTTCTTGTTAGTTATAGTTGAATCTACTTAGTTTTAGTTTTGGTTTTCGTGTTGCTTGTTTAGAATAGAAGAAAGGAGCATGTCTTGCAGCAACGGTGACCAAATGGACCTCTCTCCTTTGAAGATGGTGATTCTTAGGGATAACGTCTTAAGTTTCATACAATTGGAGGGAGAGTCAATCCATGAGTTATGGGTGAGATTCAAGGCCCTATTGCAGCAGTGCCCAACTCATGGAATTCCAGATAAGATGCGTCTGGAATGCTTCTACAGGGGTCTTGACCCCAAAAATAGAATAGTGGTTGACCAAATTTCTCCAAGTGGTCTCATCCGACTACCTTATGCAATATTAGCCCAACTCCTTGATCACATGGCCAAGACAAAAAAGGAGACAGAAAAAGACCAAGAATTGGCCACAATGTTGACTCAGCTGGATGTCTTGGCCAAGAAAGTCATGTAATTGGAGATAGTGTCCAAAAAGAAGGACATGTACATCCCCCCCTCAAGAGCGTCGAAGGACGAAGAAGCAAGAGGGTGGGTAAATTGAAGAGGTCCTCTCACTCATTCTACACAAAGTCGAAAAGCACGACAAAGTGTTGAAGCAGATAAGAGAGAATGTCTTAATGCTGAATCAGATGACAAACTCTCATTCCATGTTCATTCAACTACTATAGTCCCAAATGGACCAAGTATTGTCTTGTCTCTACCTACAGCCAGAAGAAGGGTTGCCTTATGAAAATGAGGCAAACCCCTCAAATGGAATTTAAGTGGGGACTTGCGTCGTGCCACTATATTAACTAAAGCGCTTCTTGGGAGGCAACCCAAGTGTTTATCACTTTATTTTTGTTTTTGAAATAATGGTGTGTTAATTGTGCAGGTCAAAGTGTGGAATGTGTTTTAAAAGTGCAGGTTGGCGAGCTAAAAGTCCAGTCGGTGACTCATCGAAGAGGTCGGCGAGTCCTACTTGAACCGCCGTTGGACTCTAGACAATTTGAAATTGGAGTCTTTAAAACTCGGCGAGCCTAGGAGCATATTGGCGAATCACCGACTAGGTCGGCGATCACGACTTAGTCCGCCATTTAGACCCCCACATTAACTGGAGGTCCTGTAAAACTCAACGAGGTAAGTGCCCACTCGGCGTGTCGCCGAGCAAAACTTATGTTGCCGAATGGGCGAGAACTGGACGGTTTTTAAAGGACAATATTTCAAAAGTTCAACATCTTTCACATTTCCTCACTTTTCAACTTACCAAAATCATACCCGCTCTATAGTATTCTATATTTTTGTGTTTTTACCGCATTTTAGTCGTCAAGTCTGTGTTTAAAGTTGGATTCTTTGCCGCCTAGCGTTTCAAAGTATTTATTCGGCTTCTAAAGTTGGTTTTCCAAACCCCAAATTTATATATTGTGAATTTTACTCTTATGCAATGATTTCTTATCTTAGTGATGTGTGCTGGGCCTCTCTGATCGTAATTGTATATGTGTGTGTCTGTTTTAATTTGAATATCATGCCTAAATTGCTTTATCGTTGATTTCCCGAATTTTGCATGCCTTAAAATTGATCAAAATTGTTGGGTGTTGGTTTGTTGTTGTTGGGTCTAGTCGGGTGAAGTCTAAGTAACCCACATTTGTGCCAAATGACGTACTTTGCCCAATGATGGAGCGGTTGGCGTCATTTTTAATGGCAAAAGTCATCAAATGGCAAAATTTGGCCAAATCGGGAAAACGTCTGAGTATCTCGGAGGCATGGGTGTAATGGGTCTGAGTTTAATTAGAGGAGTGCCTGTTTTGATTTTGTTTTCGGGGTATGCGGGGTTGAGTTTGGAAAATGGGATTGAAGTAGGCACGTTGCCGTTTGGCGAGCTGGGTCGAGCTCGCCGAACCACTCGGCGCTTCACCGAACCCCCCTTATCACCTTTAATTTTATGCTAAATTTGATGTTTGGTTTTATAACTTTCGGCGAGAAGCCTGAGTTCGCCGAATGTACTCGGCGACTCGCCGAATGTCTTCCTTGATCGCTCTTTTCGGCAGCCCTAACCCCTAAAATGCACTGTAACTTTCGGTGGGCTAGTCCTTGCTCACCGAATGCTGTCGGTAATTTGTCGAAAGGCCCTTCCCATCACCAACATGCCATTTTGTCTGAGACAATTTTGAGCTAATCCTTTCGGCGAGCCCGACCTGGATTGCCAAAGATATTCGGTGACTCGTCGACCAGTTCGGTGAGTCTTTTTGCAAATATTTTTATTCAATTTTGTTTGAATTATCTCTAACTCTTTTTGATGTTTTGACAGATATGGCTAGAACCAATCTTGACATGGCACTCGTAAGAGAGCACGGGGTATCGTGATAAATGAAAAGGGGAGCCAATTCTCCCAAGAAAGGAAGAACATAGCCTCCAAATGGAGGCATGGGCAAAAGAAACAGGCCAACAACTGAGGTTTCGGAGTACAACTCCGGCAGTGAGAGTGAAGCTCATAACTGCTCATAACTCCCAAGCTATGTTATCTGAGCCGGAGGACGACCATCCTTTACAGTCCCGAAGAGTCGAGATCCGTGCTAGGTCTCATACTGACTTAGCTAGAGTCCCAACAACCTCTTCTCCGGCAGACACAGTGCTAGCTCCGGCACTTCCTCTGGCTCCAGTGCCACCTGTGGTTCCTCCTCCCAGACTTCTCAACAGACTGAAAAATGATGGGTTATAGACTATCCTTGAGGAGAAGCTACTTTCCACAGAGGTATTGAGAGCAAATACTCCTAAGTGAGGGACATTCTCTAGTATCACCGCTTTGAGCACTTCACTAGACCCCGAGGCCCGTACATACCTACATGGGTTCGGGAGTTTTATACAACATATGGTGATCTGGTTCCTAAAAGTAAGAAGAAGACCAGTGAGTTTAGACCGGTGGGGTCCATAATTGTACATGGGACAGTAGTACATTGTAGCCATGACCACATCAACGCGGTACTTAATAGAGGGTCAGTCTATGACTACCCAAATGTGGCTACCACTACGACATCATTAGATGAACTCAAAGGCTGGTTAGCTCCCCTCATTTCTGATACCACCCCGAGGTGGATTGAGGCCGGAGTTCCGATCGAAAAAAAAGACTTGAGAGTAGCTGCACAATATTGATCTGGATTCATGAGTAGCTCCATCATATCATCCCAGAACGAATCCATCCTCCGCCATCCTAAGGCGGCCTGCCTCGGGTTAATCATATCCAGGAAGAGTATTGACATAGGACTGATCATAGAGCAGAAGATGGCCATGCGGGCCAAACATCATCAAACATCCCTTCCATTCCCGGTGCTGATCACAGAGTTGTGCCGACGTGTTGGAGTCCCCCTGGATGCGACTAGAGATATTGAGGTTACCCCTTCATCCTCCACAGACATCCGGGGTATTGAGGCCGAGTACACTCGGGATGAGGCTAACAGTAGGAGAGCAACTCCAGTTGATACATCTCCGGACGTGGACATTGATTCTATACATGCAGAGGCATCTTTGCCTACTCCGGTCTCTGGGACTTCATGTACATTTGCTCTTACTTCTTCTTCACAGGAGCCTGGTGCTTCTACCTCTTCCCAGCCCACCAAGATCACTCAAGCTATGATCTTGAAGATGGGGCACCTGGCCCATTCAGCTGATGTGAGGGTGACTCGATTAAAAGTTGCAGTCCCATGGATGATTGAGAGTGTCATCCTTGCTACATTGACCCCCTCCAAACTTCTATTGACATTCTTACTGCGAGAGTTAAGGCTTGTGAGAGTAGACAGGGGGAAACTTCTGAGGTTACGGCTTTGAAAGCCGAGGTTGCGGATCTGAGGAAGGACGTGGACTACTTGAAGTCCACTGACTTCACTTCCCTATTGGAGGCAGCTAATGATGTTGATGCCCCGACGACTTCTAAGATTCCTCCGGCCACCACCGGAGATGTACATCGGGATGTTATGGCAGCTGAGGATTCAGATGTAGAGACCGACGAGGAGCAGATAGATTTGAGAGATGCCGAGGTTTATGATGATATGGCTGACCTTGAGGATGTGATGTTTGAGACTGACACCACCATTGGTGGGTCCAATGGAGCCAGTCCTTCTGAGGTGACTCCGGGCGCTGAGGCCCAAGTTCAGAGTGTTACACCGGGCACTGATGCCCCGACAGATGGAGCGACTATTTAGTCACGATTCTTCTTTACCTCCCTCTCTGTCCCCTTTTTATTGACTTTTTAGATATTTCTTGCATTTGAGGACAAATTGCTTTTGTTTTGTGGTGGGGTGAGGCCCACCTTTTGTGATTATTGTTCTATTCATATATTGGGTTTTTGAGCTATATATTGTGTTTTGATACTGCTTTTGTGGATATTTGAGCTTGTGGCTCCTTGTTTTAATTGTAAATGATTTTTGGACCCTTCCAATTTTTTTTGAATCTTATGCCACCTCTTGATTGTGTTTGAACGAGTTTGTTCTCTTGCAAATTTGAGTATTGGTCTTGATCAATACCGATGACCTGAATAGTTCTCATAATCGAACAAAAATGAATGTGCGGCTACGTTGAGGCCAAATGAAGTTGCATAGACAATATGTGAACTTTTTGCATCTCGTTGTGACTAGCCGGTTATCGAATGAGTCTCTTGTGATGAACATTGCGCACTAGCAAAAGTGTGGAGTCTTGTTTGATATTGGTGCCAATGCCTTGTGTGATGAACTTACCGTGAACCATGTGTGATGACACCTAGAAATTGCCCCGTTGGTCCGGCTGACTAAGTGATGCAATCTTTTGAAATGATCTTAGGCAACTTTGAAGAGTGTGAAACAATTTGACATTATACGTCTTTTGTGGACAACCTTGTGAGTGTGTGATCTTCGCTTGAACGCCCTTTAGCCTTACCCTTTTCTTGGAAGAAACTTGACACAATTGTTACCTTTCTTTATCCCTTCACCCATAATCGTCATGAGTTGTGGTTTATTTGAATAGTCAACTTAGGCCAAAAGCCTAAGTTGGGGGTGTGGTGAAAAGAGAAGGCAAATCAAGAAATGTAAAAGAGCCCCTCCCCCCTTTGAGCCATGATTGTGAGAAAGATGGAACCCCTCCATACAAAAAAAAAAGAGAGAAAAAGAAAAGAAGAATGAAAAAGAAAAAGAATGAAAAAGTGGTGGAATAAAGTTGTGAAAATGCAAAAAGAAAAGGGGGTGCCCAATAGTCTATGGAAAGTGAATAATGGGGTGACTTTTGAGCATGAGTGGAAAATGATGAAGAAAAGGGAAGAAAGAATTGTTCTTACCACATTTCATGAGGATTATAACCATTGAGCCTAAATGACCATACCTTTGCACTCAGCCCCGTTACAAGCCTTGAAAACCTTTTTGATCTTGAGTGAGCTGAAACAAATGTTGATTGGAAAATAAGGGCAAACCTATGGGTGAAATCATGCATTGTGTTCATCTTTGTGAGTACGAGAGTTGTTTTTGAATCCAGAGCTTTAAATTGTTGAACCATTGTGTGTGAATATGGAATCATTTTTTGTGTGAGGGCATTTGAGTACCTTTGTTGAGCTTGAACTTGCATTTGAAGCAAGTATTGTGAACTTGAGAATCTTTGATAATAATGAGTCACAACTTGAATCTTTGAGTGCACAATTGATCCTTGCATGAGTAAGTTGAGTCTTGTTGTGTGCATTCATAATTGAGTCTTGTGTAGCACTGTTTGATACACCCTTTATGAACTGCTGAACTTGAGTTTTACTTGAGGACAAGCAAAAGTTTAAGTTGGCGGTGTTGATGAGTCCAAGATTTGAACTCATTTAGGGCTTTATTTGGATAGATTAGTGTCCTAAAATGCTTATTTTGTGCCAATAATTGATCTAAATCCTTGATTTCCAAGTATTTGGATTGAGGAACAAAGCACAAACACTAATTTGCAAAAAGGAACGAAGCGAGCTGAAAGAAGGAAGAAATGAAGGCCTGGTGATCGCCAAGTCCCTTTGGCGAGTTGCCTAATGGCCTCTTCACCTCCTAAAGTTCCAATGTGCCAATCCCTGAAGGAGAAATCAATTTGGCGATAGAAAGGAGCAGTCAGTGAGTAGTTCCGCGATGTAGTGATGGATCGCCCAAACTTACAGAACTTGAGGATACTGAAGGCCAAAGCAAAAAGGCAATGGAACTGACCAAACGGCGGATCACCGAGCTTATCGACGATCCCTACTTACTGCGCCGAATGGACCTTCGTAGCATATTTTTGGCAACTATAAATAAATTTTTAAGTATTTAGTTTAGTATCAGTTTTCATAATATAGATTTTTTAAGTTTTGGATATTGAGAACTCTGAGTATTGAGACAAAAACTTTTGCTTAGCTTTGAAGAATTGAAGTTTTCTATTTTTGAGAAATTGGAAGTGGGTCTTTGGGATTCTTCAATTCAGACCTTTTGTAAAGACGAAATTAATCTTACCTAGTTGATGGAAACACAATTTGGTAGCGATTTCTATCATTTTATGATGTCTAGCTAAAACCCCAATTCTTGGGGGTGTGATTATGGGTTGATTTAGTTTATGGGTATTGCTAATTGTTAGTTTAAATGCTATTTAAAAGTGATTTCATTCAGTAATTGTGGTTTAATTTAAAGGGTTGTAGTTGCAAATGCAATTCTACCTTCATGTTTTTGGCTTGCTCGATAGAGAGGTTTTAAAACCAAGATTACTGAATTGATGGTCTGTGGGTATTGGGTTGTCATGGGTTCAGCTCGAGAGAGTGAATCCTAAACCCTTTTTCACACATTCAGCTCGAGAGAGTGAATGGACTAAAGCGTAGGTTGTTCTTAATTGCTTGCTTGTTGGTGTTCGAGAGAAACCAACTTGATTCGGGGTAAATTGTTCGAGAGAAAGTTTATCCCCACTAAAGTCTAGATTATTCACTGATTTAAAGCTATTTACTAACAGTTGCAATTATCCATTTTTCTATAATTAGCCTATAGTTGAATCGCATCCCAAGAACCCATCTCATTATTGTTAAATTCATGTTATTTGCTGTTGTTGTAGCTGATAGTTGAAATCAAAACCCCCATGTTATTTGACATTCGTGTCACCCCTTAATTTGAATTATGTTTTCCTTAGATAATGTCTATTCCTATGATTGACTTGAACATATTCGTACTTTACTTTTGAATCTTAAACACGTACCACTCACTGTGGCATTCGACCCCAACTAATTTAGTTGGGTTATTATACTGACTAGCGATCGTTGACACTTAGAATTGGATGAAGTGTCCTTGATACGTTTAATCAGAGCTGCTTGTGCTGGAATTGAAACAATTACCTAGTCACCTTAGGTATGTATTTTTGGGCACTAACAACACTTTGCCTGTGATCTTGGCTGCAGATTTGAATGAAGAACATGCACAAGCCGTGATCAAAGTGTTGATAAGGTATAAAAGGGTAATTAGGTGGACCATCACTGACATCATTGGGATACCTCCGGGTATATGCACCCATAAGATTCAACTTGAGGAGGATTGCAGCCCAAGCATTGAGCACCAGAGGAGGTTAAATCCACCGATGGAATAGGTGGTCAAAAAGGAGATCATCAAATGGTTAGATGTTGGGGTTGTGTACCCTATTTTTGACAGTCATTGGGTCAGCTCAGTGCATTGTGTGTCTAAAAATGGTGGTATGATAGTGGTTTCTAATGCGAAGAATGAGTTGATCCCGTAGAGACCGGTCACTAGATGGCGAGTGTGCATGGACTACATAAAGCTGAACAAGTAGACCTTGAAGGATCACTTCCCAATGCCATTCATGGACTAAATGCTTGACAGGTTGGCTGGAAAAGGGTGGTATTGTTTCTTAGATGGATACTCTAGGTACAACCAGATATCAATTGCTCATGAAGATTAGGAAAATACCACTTTTACATGTTCTTATGGCACCTTTGCATTTAAACGTATGCCATTTGGACTATGTAATGCACCAGCAACTTTCCAGAGGTGTATGATGTCCATCTTCTCGGACATGGTGGAAGACACTCTAGAGGTATTCATGGATTACTTTTCAGTGGTAGGTGATACTTTTGATGACTGCTTGTTAAATCTTAGCAGGGCTTTACACAGATGCGAGGAGGCCAATCTAGTGTAGAACTGGGAGAAATGCCATTTCATGGTCAAGGAAGGTATAGTCCTCGGTCATAAGGTGTCACAAAAGGGATTGGAGGTTGACAAAGCAAAAATTGAGGTGATTGAAAATTTGTCTCCACCTATCTGTTTGAATGGTGTTCGAAGCTTTTTAAGACATGCTGGATTTTATAGGCATTTCATCAAAGGACTTCTCGAATATTGCACATCCCTTGTGCAACCTTTGGAGAACGAGGTGAAATTTGCTTTTGATGAAGCATGCCTAAAAGCCTTTGAATGCTTGAAGGAGAAACTGATTTCTGCACCAGTGATTATTGGCCCAGATTGGGATAAACCATTTGAGGTAATGTGCGATGCTAGTGGTACTGCCTTGGGAGTTGTGTTGGGGCTGAAGCGCAACAAGATGTTCCATCCGATCTACTATGCTAGCAAGTCACTAAATGGAGCACAACGAAACTACATAGTCACTGAACATGAACTACTGGCTGTGGTTTATGCCTTTAAGAGATTCAGGGCCTACTTGCCGGGTACTAGAGTGATAGTCCACACGGATCATGTAGCTCTGAGATACCTGATGGCAAAGAAAGATGCCAAGACTAGGTTGATCAGATGGGTGTTACTGCTTTAGGAGTTTGATTTTGAGGTTAAGGATATGAGAGGTTGTAAAAACCAGGTGGCTGATCACCTGTCTAGGTTTGATGCTGAAAAGAAAGAGGAGCTTGAGCTACAAATCAATGATTCGTTCCCGGATGAGCAAGTATTAACTGCAACTCTTGATCTTATTCCTTGGTTTGCTGATTTTGCTAACTTTCTTGTTAGTGACTTGATGCCTGAGGGACCGACGTTTTAGCAAAGAAAGAGGTTCTGCATGATGTGGGTAAGTATTTTTGGGATGAACCTTATTTGTACAGGGAGTGTGCTGATAATATCATCAGGGGATGCATCCCTGGGGCTGAGATTTTACATATTTTAGAGGCCTGCAATTCCTCTCCAGTGGGTGGCCATCATGGAGGTGCTCAGACAGCCCACAAGGTACTTCAGAGTGGGTACTACTGGCCTACAATTCATCAGGATGCAATGGATATAGTAAAGAGATGTGTATGCCAGCAACAAGGAGCCATCTTTCGACACCATGAGCTACCAATGACACCTATACTGGAGGTGGAACTATTTGATGTGTGGGGAGTTGATTTCATGGGCCCATTTGTGACCTCCTATGGGTAAACGTATATACTTGTGGCAGTGGACTATGTGTCCAAATGGGTTGAGGCAGTTCCTCTGCCTAAGAATTATGGCAAGAGTGTTGATGGGTTTTTGAAGGAGAATATCTTCTCAAGGTTTGGCACACCGAGAGTTATTATTAGTGATGGGGGTTCCCATTTTTGGAATAAGGTATTCAGTGCTCTTCTGGCTAAATATGGGGTAAAACAGCACAAGGTGGCAACACCTTATCACCCGCAGACCAGTGGCCAAGTGGAGGTATCAAATAGGGAAATAAAGGCTATTCTGGCAAAAACAGTGAATGCCAACATGACAGATTGGGCAAGAAAGTTAGATGATGCTCTATGGGCATATCAGACAGCTTTCAAGACGCCTATTGATATGTCTCCATATCAATTGGTGTTTGGAAAGGCATGTCATTTCCTGGTTGAGCTTGAGTATAAGGCACTCTGGGCTTTGAAAAAGCTGAACCTTAGTTGGAGTGAAACAATAAACCTGAGATTGGATCAGATCAATGAGATGGATGAATTCCTCTTGAGAGCGTATGAGAGGTCTACACTGTACAAGGAGTGGATGAAGCTGTATCATGATAAGCATATTGAGAAAAGAACCTTCACTCCTGATGACTTGGTGTTGCTTTCCAATTCCAGACTTCGTCTGTTTTCAGGGAAGTTGAGATCCAAATGGTCTGGACCTTTTAAAGTAACTAAGTTGCTCCAGTCGGGTGCTATTGAGCTTGAGAATGACAAGGGTGAGAGGTTCAAGGCAAATGGTCAGCGAATCAAGGCATATTTGGGTGTTCCAGAAGAAGTGAAAATAGTGGAGGAATGTAAGCTTGATGAAGTCTGAGTAATCAAGTAACCTGCGTCGCGCCGTGACGTTAAATTCTGTGCTGCTTGGGAGGAAACCCAAGATGGTAATTGTAATAGGTAGTTTACTTTTACTCATTTTTCTTTATTTTTATAGAGTCACTGGTGTTGAAGTGTGCAGGAAGTACATGGACTAAGAATTGCAGAACTGGGTGCAGGAAGCCCTTCACGGGCAGTTCCACGGGTCGTGGTGCCCTTCACGGGAAACTTTACGGCTCGTCACAAGCACCCACCTAAGAGGAGCTACTGGAAATTGGTTCATGGAAGGGTTCACGGTCCGTCAGACTTTGTACGGACCGTCTAGCCTCTCGTGAACTTCATGCAAGTTTCATGTTGTCAAGTCATATTCACGGACACCTATAAGGACCGTGGTGCCCTTCACAGGAAACTTCACTGTCCGTCGTTCTTAACCCAGAATCATTGAAACCCAACCCGACCCGCACATCAAGAGAAATTCAATTGAGCATTTATAAACTATCCTAAGCGCCAAGGGTCAGTTCCTTTCCCTTTCCTCTCCTCTATAACGGGTATTAGAAATATAAACAAGGGATTTTAATCTCTAAATTGTCCATTCTTCATCAAATAATCAAAACCCTAGTTCTATTTTATCAAGAATTTGAAGTCAAAGTTTACTGTCTCTCTTTTGGGTGAAATTTGTAATCGAATTCAAAGTAAGTTCTTCCTTTAACTTGTTATAAGTTTGATCTTATCAATAGGCAAGTTAGAAGTACTTAAATTGTTCGAATTTACTATGATTATGTGATGAACTAGTATTATTGATACAAAATTGTAGTGGGTTTGTTTAAGTTGGGAGTTTTCGTATATGGGTTTGTTGAAATTATATGGAACTAGTTGTTGATGTATGGGCATGGTGGATTCTTGAGGAATTGGTGTTGAACTGTGATATTAATGTGTGTTTGAGTCCTATTTGTGAGCGGAAAGTATGATTAAGTGAATTTTGCCAATGAAACTGTTGAAATTGGGGGATTACACTTGTGTGCCTTGGTTATGTTTATATGAGGTATACATTGTTCTTGTTTGAATGGCGATTGTTTGATGTGGTAAATTTGTTGAACTCGTGTGCATTTAGATCTCGTCACTATGTGATTGGGTGATGAAATTGGGTAAAATTGGGCATATGTGGTTTTGGAAGAAGAGGGACACTTAAAAAGGGCCAAGTGTAAGTCCACGATGGGCTTCACAGAACGTGGGATCAACTACGGGTCGTGAAACCCCTCATGGACCACACTTAGCAAAATGGGGTTACGCAGGGTAGGATCACGATCGTCTTCACAGACCGTGGTTCACTCCATGGACTCTGAATCCATCCGTGGTCCATTCCAGTAAGTTGTCCCACACAGTCAATGTACTCACTTGTATTCACGGACCGTGGTACCCACCACGGCCCATCTAGGCTCCCGTATATATAACAAAAACAAAAATATTATTTTTGTTTATGTTCTTTTAAATTCTATTTTTTGCATTTCAATTCTGTGGCCCTTCCCAATGATAGATTGGGTGACGACATTCTTAAGGCAAGGCGTCACGTTGTAATTACACAGTGGAAGTTTGAGTACCCGATAGTGTGTTATTTTATTGATTTGTGTACTAATGTTTTTCTTTTGTATTTCTCAGGTACTATGGCTCCCCGAATAAAGAACGCAGCCCCATATTCCTCACCTACTGCTTCTCAATCAGAAGGTGATAATGCTTTAGGGTCTAGTAGTTTGGCGGTTCAGATAAATAACACTATTGAGAATCACCCACCTCGAACTACTGGATCCCATACAACGAGGGCCACTCTCCAGAACATTCCTTCCCAATCTAAAGAGGAAGGTAGTAGTTCCGGTAATGGTGACGAATCAGGTAGCCAGTCTGGTAATGGTTCAGGAGGTAGTGTAGAGTCTGCGAGCAGCTCTCAGGATGATGCAACCACCCCTCCACCTGCAGTAGAAATAGAAGCTGAAACTGGAGCACAAGAAGAGACAGGTGTTGTAGAAGCGGATGAGGACATTACCACTGATGATACAATGGTCCAATATGTCCACCTCCATGAATTCGATCCCGCAGCAAGTCAACAACTGATTGACTTTTTCCATTCTATGAGGATTGTGAACAGGTCCGAAGACTTCTTCAAGAATGGAATTGTGAGCAAGTCGGGTGGCTTCAAGAATAGACCAATCATGCCAGAGGCTAGAGTGGTGGTGGGAGATATCAAATCATTCCCCAATATTTATAAGATATTTTAGCTGCATCAGTTTGACTGGATGAACAACGCACCTGGAGAATTTTCTAGCCATCTCACCCGAGAGTTTTATGCTTCATATGTAGCCACATTGATGAACTTTGCTACAGAGACTGAGACAACTAAACATGGGAAGAAGGACATTGCTAGTACTTGGGGACCACTTGATTCAATTATGGTTCGGGGCACATCCGTGAATATCTCTAAGTCTATTGTCAGTAGGATGTTGCATGGTCCAGAATACACAACACTAGCTTCAGTTGGCCTTTTTGAGGGCAAGCATCATGTTGTAACCAGTGAAGCTGAGATAGAGGTCCAGAGCTCTCATGAGAGGATTATGCACTGGATTGCAAGGCAAATTTCCTCAGAGGGGGAGAATGCATCTTGGGTTACAAGATTATCGATACATATTACCAAAGCGTCACTTTCATTTTCAGTCAAGGTCTGGTGGGCTATTGTCTGTGCACAGTTGAAACCTACAGGTAATGATAATACCTTGTCTCCCTCACTGGCTTCTTTGGTAGCTTGCCTTATGGATGGTTACTTGATAAATGTGGGGCGGATCATAGCGAAATAAATGAGGGATAGGGCACTAAATGAGAGAGCTGAATTTCCATTTTTCTGTTTGGTAGGGAAATTATGTCGGAAAGCAAACACCCCTCCTCCCAAAAAGGCTAGTGGATAGGTGGAGTGAGGCATTCAGGCTCACCCAGGCTTCAAAAATAAAAGATGTTGCTAACCATCTATTTGGTGCGAAAGTCGGAGGTGTGGGTTCTTTGGATGTGGTTCCTCATGTACCGATCAACATTCCACATGCGGATAGAGGGCCAGAGTAGGAGGAGTCATCACAATTATCTACAGAGGCACCACCGCTACCAGCTTCAGCCTCACAGGCTCCAGGTACTTTTGTCATTATTCCTACTCTATTCCTTGAGAAATTGGTTGCAGATCAGCGACAGACCAGGACCTTAGTCGACCAAATTGTATGTCGGATGCCCCAGCTAATAGAGCAAGATGTGTTAACTGCAGAGAAGAAGATAAAAGATGAGATGCGGAAGGAGCTGCTTGTCTTAAAAGACAGGATGGATGGTTTGGAGGTCCTTGTCCAGGAACGGTTGCAGGCTGCCGGTTCAGTCAATACTGATGAGTTCAAAATGCAGTTGGCTGAGATGTGAGCTCAAGTTTTTCAACTAGCTGAGAAGTCGGTTCAAGTGCCTACTCCGATCATGCCATATTCATTGATGAACTTGTTTAGTGAGCCACCTACCACTCAATCCCTTGACGACTTCTGGGGGCAACTCCCTAAAAGCAAATCCAGCAAGAGAAAACACAAAGCTGGAGAGTTCTATGAGGAGCTGCCGGCTGACCTATCCAAAGAAGAAAGAAGACAAAAAAAAAATCCCGCAAGGCTTCGAGGAAAAAGGGAAGAGAGGATGAAACACTTGCGTAACAATAGTGAGATGCAGTGTTAGTTGGCGCTTCTGGTAGCGGAGTACCTTTCCAGGTTAGTGGTAGCCAACCTGACCCAGAGTTGGTTTCTGAGAGTGCACCTGTTGATAAGGGTGCCGACGCTGATCCGGCTGTCGGCGCCTAATGCGCCATAGGTATGACCCCTTCACACAGCCCTGTATTGTTTTTCTTCATTGACTTTGAGGGCAAAGTCTTTTTTTTGGAGGGGGTGGCGAGCAACCTGCCATGTTAGCCTTTACAATGAATGGAGGTTGACTCTGTGTTTGTCTGATAATTGTGATTGTTGTGTTTGTGTGTTTGAGGAAAATGTGAAGTTTTTATGTTCAGTTGTGCATCAACGAGTTATGTTTGAAATGATAGACTTAATCTGGAGTTTGACTGTTAGGCTCTTTAGATGACATCTTAGGTACTCATGCGTTGAACATTGCTAGTCTGAAAATAAATTGGTGAACCAAGAAACTGGAGAATGTAGTCATGTGTCGTGTGTGTGAGGTTTGCTCGAAGTCTAACGCTAGGAGCATAAACTAGAACTTGCCCGAGTAGTCTTGCTTAAATCTGAGAATAACTAGATAGGAAAGGATCAGTAGGCCATTTTGGCTAAGCCATTGAAAAGCCAAAATTAAAACAACCAAATAAAATAGTTTATCACTTGAACCCGATTTGAGCCTGAGAACCAATTTTGTTCTTACCCATTAAACATCATATCCTTAGATCTCCGAAGAAATGATGTCACAACTCAGGCCAAAGGCCTAAGTTAAGGGTGATTACAACCTGAGTAGAAAGGAAAAGTAAAAAAGAAGGTTCAACCAGTTACCTGAAAGCACAAAATGTGAAATAAAAATAACAAGAAAAGAAAAAGAAAATAAAATAATGGCTGCTGGGAGGTACTGAAATGAAGAAAAAAAGGGAATCGCTCAGAAAAAGTTGTGTGCGAACAAAACTTTGGAGAACCAAGGTACTAGTCACTCACAAACCCAAAAATCCATTTCCTAGCATGAGCCTATGTTACAAGATGATAAAGTCCTACAGTGATCCTATTCTGGTTGTTGGTAAGATAGAGCGTAGAAAGCAAAGGTAACCCTATGGTCTTTTGTTGTTAATGTTAGAAGTTATTTGAGAGTGCGAGCATAGAACTTAGTCCCAATTATCATGAGTGAGGGACTTCTTTAGTGTGAGGACATAGTGATTGCATTTGATAGTAGATTGTGTTAGCTTATAGTACACATGCATAAGCATGGTCGACTGTGAGTAATGGAATGTCACATATTGATCCTTGCATGTTAGATTGATGGTTTTGGATACAATTTGTGATTGAGATGGGTGCTGCACAGTTTCAAAAAGATTTTGAATGTTTGATAGTGAAATGCATTATTTTTCTCATCTCTTGAGGACAAGTAATGGTTCTAAGTTGAGGGTGTTGATGTGCCGCAAAATCTTAGCACATTTGATGCTTGAAAACTAGGGATTAATACTAGAATCAGGTGTGTTTATATGGATATGATGTGTTTGGTAGTGTTTGTACAGGTGAAACATATGGATGTGAAAAAAGATAGAAGAAAATGTAGTGAAAGTGAATTGAAACAAGTAAAGACCACGGACGGCCTCACGGACCGTGGTCTTCACTACTGATCGTGATGAGGGTCGTGAAGTACCTTTCTAGTGAGTAGGTGTGGAGAAGATCAACTGTGGCAATATCAAGTAAAGACCACAAACGACCTCACGGGGGTGGGAGACCTTGAGAAGCTGAAGATTGATTTGGCCAAGTGAAGACCACGGGCACCTATACGGACCGTGGTCAGTGTCACGAATAGTGGTGACATCCGTGACAAGGTTCCAGTACATAGGATTTGAAGAACCAAGTTTGCAAGTTCCCAAGTAAGGATCATGAGGCGCTTTATGGACCGTGAACCCTTGACGGACCATTAGAGCGTCCGTGAAGTTGCCCGACATCTCAGTCCTACTTCGAGCAGGACTCATTTTAGACATTCTATTTGAATTTTTTAGTTCGTGTTTTTGTTTTTATCTCGTCATATCTGGAACGAGCAACGAAGTTTCAAATATTCTTAGCTATGGTTTTGGACGATTAACATTGAATCAAGTTTCAAAGTTTTATTTTCGGTTTTGAATTATCAAGTGTTTATCGATTTTGCATATTTTCATAAGTACTTTCTTATCATGTTTTCATTATATAATTCTGTATGTTTACATGAAATCATGAGTTGATAAATACCACAACTGCGATTGTGGGAACTATGACGTAAATCTGAGTGTAATTTCATAAGACGAGTTGAAGACGATGTATATTTGCAAATCATAGTTTAGTTTTCATTATTCATTTATTCTAATGAGTGCACGCATTAGAGTTAGCCTGTATCTATCATTTATTCGAGAGAAAAGTGATGGTTGGGAAAAAGCTGAATTAACCTAAGGAAATGGTGTCAAAGTTTGAGTTCGACAGAAAGGAAGTTTAACACTATCGTAAGTGAGAGTAAAACTTGTTAACACTCTAGGACAGAGAGGGCTTGAGTGAAAGTTATCTAATTAGACTGAGAAGTGTTAGATATATCTAACTTGCCGGTATTTTGCAGAGATGAATTGCCTGA
The DNA here is from genome assembly GCF_000226075.1 of Solanum tuberosum. Classification (NCBI taxonomy): domain Eukaryota; kingdom Viridiplantae; phylum Streptophyta; class Magnoliopsida; order Solanales; family Solanaceae; genus Solanum; species Solanum tuberosum. The sequence goes on along the minus strand of NW_006239178.1, from coordinate 447,130 downwards.
AACTCATTTATGGAAAAAAACTAGATGCAACGCTATGGGGAACACAATTCTAGTTTCATTCAATTATCAAAACAACTTTAAAATCAACACTCTGTTAATTGTTAAACTCGATCTTATTTAACAACCTTGGTTACTAGAGCTTTACAGCTAAACCCATTTTGTATTCTGTAATTGTTTTTCTCTTTAGGAAAAAATAACAACATTTGGGTAAACGCGACAGTGAAACCATTTCTGTAAAGAAATTTTATGTGGGATAGATCTCAACTCACGTTTAGTTCTATAAATTAACTTCAACCATTTATACCTCTTAATTGAAGTGTATGTTTTGACGTATCACTCTACAGACACGGCTTCATAGATATCGTAAGACTCTTGAACTCTGTGCTCTAATACTAAGTTGTCACGCACCGAGCCTACACCCTGGACGTGGCCGACAATTGAGAACCATAGCTGGTCCCCAAGCGAACCCTTGGCCTGGCTCAATACTCAACGGAAGACTTACTCAACAACATTGGAAACTCAAATGTAAAGATTAACTCATAAGATCTAATTACTATGATAGTTTAATTACTTAATATAGTCTAAAATACTTAATAAACATAATTGTTCAACTCAAAGTCCTTAAAACATCAACAAGGGACAATGAAAGACTCCTCATATTACTATTGTCTATGAAGCCTCTAATAACTATGATAGATATCGGGACAAGACTATGATAGATATCGGGACAAGACCCACTACATCTTAACAAAACAAAACCATAATGTGAAGCCCTCTAGAAAGCAAGAAGGCTCACCAAAGCTAGCTGGAATGCGATGGGATCAACGAAGCACCGATTGATGATCCTGAATACTTGTAACTGCATCATGAAATGATGCAGGCCAAATGGCATCAATATATTAAATGTATGCACATGTAAGGGGAAAACGGAACATAGGGATATATAGCTGAACTGATAGAAAGGGAAAACCTACTCACCTCAACTCAACTCAATATGAAAACAACAATAAAAGATGCATTATATATAAAGCTATTAAAACAGTAGATAATAACTCAAATGTATATAAAAATACAATAATAAAGTCTTTACTCTTTTTTGGGAGATTCTCTAACCGACAACCATCACTATGAGCTACGTGATGATACAACGTCTCGCAAACGTTGCCAAAACTCTCCTATACCTTTTCGTGGTATAGAACATCTCCAACTAAGTGGATCCACTAAGCCATGATTAAAAGCAATAAGGAATCATTTAAAAAGTATGATCCATTACCCATATTGGCATACATGGTTTATGAGGATTTTGAGTTGTCTGAACTCATCCCCATATTGCTGCTCAATACTACTCCCAATAATATATATATCATCTCAAATATTTAAAAACATAAGTCTTCCTCAATTTGAGATAAATAATCAAAAGATCCTCTTAAAAGAGGAGATATTCTGGAACTCCTTTGAACTTGTAAACTCGTTTAGAAATTTGTGTTTCTCTCTTTTAAAATGTAAAAATGTTACATACTTGGGAATACTTAGTTCCCTTATACTCATTTTGAAACATGAAACGCAACTCTCCTCATTATCATGCTCATTTACTCAAGTCTTAAAACAAGTTATAGATAATTGCAAAAGACTTCTCAAAATGATTCAAAAGGACGTTCTTCAACTTTCTTCTTGACTTTACTTAGAAAATGTAAATTAAGAGATGTGATTAGGACATTCATGATCTCTCAAACATTAATGAATATTTTAAGAGTGAATTTCAAGAAGAGAACTTCGGTACGATGCGAGGAAACACACATGGAAAGAAGGACAAAAGGGTAAGGGACCTGACGACCCTGGCGCACTGAGTGGCGTGGGGCACCAGCCTCAAAACTACTAAACAGTGTTTGGGACGCACTGAGTGGCGTACCGTGCCAGGCCCCAAACTACTGGGCTATAGTTCTGGTGCTATGGTGGCGCGCCGCCCCATGCCACTGCCCATGTCCAAATTTTTTACGAATTTTCTTGCTCAAATTCAAGGCCTAATTCATCTATAATCGAATGATTTCCTCCAAACTTCTTTTGATTCATAAACCCAATACATAATCAATGAAAACCCACTCAAATTCCGTCAAGAACTTCACTCATTCGCAAAACCCTCACCTGAAAAACACAACAAGACTCCATTGTTAAAGAATGAAACAAAACCTCAAGAACTTCTCAAGAATTCAAATCAACCAACTTAAATTACGATCTATGGATGAATTTACATAATTGGTGTGAGGGTGAATAAACCCAACACTATGAAAGCTTACATACCTTGAAAGAACTAAGTTTTGGCAAAAATCCTCAAAGCTTGGAAGAACTTTTGAAACTTTCTTCTTTTTCTCATCTTGAAACCCTTCTCTCAACCCTAAGCGTTTATGAATGAATGAAAACTGATCTCAATCAGTTGATTTTAGACCCCTATTGGGGTGGAAAAAAAATGTTTAGGCCTACTGGAATGATGAAAAGACCAAAATACCCCTCCTTAAATTGGAAGAAATGCCTTAACTAGAGAGGCTGCACTCAAATGGGCATAACTCCTTCATCTAAGCTCGGAATTTAGCAAACTTAGCGGCGTTGGGAAGAGAACTCGAAGACCTTTGATTTGATACCTCATGGGCCACCTACTCCTTATGTGCTGAAAGTTATGGTCATTTGAAGTTGACCCAAAATTAAAAAGTGAAGTTTTACATGTACAAATCTCTAGTTGACTTTTTGAAGTACGAGATGTTACAATACCGCCCATTCGGCCCGGCCCATAACCCGTCTGCACACGTTCCCAGGCTAACTAGGTCGGGCCGGGTTTTGGTTAAAGGACCGAGTTCTTTTTAAAAAAAATTATCGCCATTTATGAATTCGAAAGTTTGAATCAATTATCAATATAGTGTATTGTTATCTATTTAATTTTGAAATAATGATAACTATTTATAATAAAATATTGCTTACATACTTATATCGTATAATAAAAATATACACACAATATACTATTTATTATAATGGAATACTTATATTATATCATAGAGAAAAGACATAAAGTGACTCCTATACTTGTCTCAAATTTTCAAAAAGGCACCTACCGTTTGCGTACGTCCTATTACCACATAAAACCATTTTAAATCACAATAAATAAACACGTTTGACCCATTTTCACAATAGTTTTGTTCTCACATTTGATAGGCGCATGGAGGAGTAAAAATACACCCCAACCCAGTGTAAAAATGTCATGTGGCATTATAAATTTGGATTTTCTTTTTTATTAAAAAACTAACTTTTCATCTTCTCCAAAACCTCCATTGATTGATATTGAAGAGCTTTCCATCTACAATAAAATAAAAATTCTCCATCCTTAACAAGATTTTCATATAGCTTTACTAGCTTCAATTTCTTCTTTTTATTGTATTTAAAAGTCAAGAAATCAACTAATTTCTAAATCCTGAAAGTGCATTTCAAAACTAAATCAGTGAAAATATATTCAAACTCTAATCAATCCTAAATTAACATTACATACACATGAATAATAGATAGCACAAGAAGAATATAACAATAAAATCACTACCAAGGTGATTTTTCAAAAAATCACTACTATATAAAAAGAACATTTTAACCAAAATTTACATTCATATCAAGAAGCAATTAACATGTAAGCCTTCACTTCTTGGTTTTGACTCCATAATTCAAGAAATTATCATCACGAAACAATTTTACTTTGACTATTTAAATGCTTTAGGGTTTTGATCATCAAAGAGAGTAAGTGGAGTGAAAATCTGAAAGGGGTTTAGGGTTAAATGGAGTAGGTCGAGATTTTATTTGATCTTTACTAAATGGGTTGGAAAAAAAGTAGTTATATTATTAATTGGGGGTGAGACCAACACTCAAGCATTTAGAATACATATTATGCAAAAATTGTGTATTTATTGTGATTTAAAATGTTATGTGGGGTAATAGGACGCCCACAAAGTTAAGGTGTCTTTTTGAAAATTCGAGATAACTTCAGGTGTCACTTTATGTCTTTTCTCTATATTATAGATATACTTATAGTGTGTACTAAATATTCACACAATATACTATCTATTATAATAAAATACTTTCATTATATATATATATATATATATATACTTATAATCTATCTATACTATATTAAATGCATGAAGGCCCTTAAGAATATTGTTTGAACTTCTTTCCCTTCATTAAAAAACTTCGCTTTAGATAGAATTGTATTTTCATGCAAAGACCCGGAAGGTCATTTTTTAAAACTTTCGTAAAATTACCATTTTTCTCCTCCTAATAATGACCCACAGTCATTTATGATTGACTTTTAAAATTTGGTTTCCAACTTTGTGTAAAGAGTTGTGATTTATGAAAGTTTTTGAAATTCAAAGGCTAAAGATATTAAAAATTGATTTTCAGTGTCTTTCAGAGTTTCGAGTATCAGAATGAAACTGTATCGATTCCATCAGTCCAAGAATGTGTAAATTGGTCTGAGAGAGTTGTCAGTTTCTTATTCAGAGGTCCTAAATTGGAAAATTGTTAAGATTTTAGCCTTTGGATTGACTTTGATCAACATTCGGAGTTCAGATACTCATATCAAAATTTCAAGAGTTTCATTAAATTTGGGGGATGATTTTAGGCTTATGTGAGGTCTTGGTTTAATTTTTAGAAGTTCCGAGCTTGATTTAGCCTTTTAGGCATTATGATTAGTTTATAGTGACTTTCATGGATTTCAAGTTAAGAAGACCAGGATTCGTATTTTGATGGTTCTGTTGAGTCCAGAACGTCAAGTATAATTGATTGGCATATATAGTTTGTGTGTACGGGGTTTCAGATGAATCCTAAGGGTCCATTCGATGATTTGAAAGTTGGCTGATATTTCAGTTGTTGGTGTGTCTCGCTTTCCCGAAGGGTACCTGACGATCGCGATGTTCGCGTTAGCGAGACCCTGATCCCGAAAGCAAAGGACCTCTTTTAGGCAGAGTTCACTTAAGCGAACCATGAGTCACGATCGCGATGGTCACGAAAGCGAACCCTGGTTCGCGAAATCGAGACCCCCCAACTTTAGTGGGTTTCTCTTAAGAGAACATGAGTTCGTTTAAGAGACATTAGGGAACCCTTTTTGCCTGCCATTTTCTGAGTTTTACCCATTTTCCCTTATTTTAAGCTTTGTAAAACCCTTAGAGGCGATTTGGAGAGATTTCTTCTGCTAAAACAATTGGGTAAGCCTTTGAAACTACTCCCTCCGTCCCATTTTATATGATGTACTTTGATTTGGCACAAACTTTAAGAAAAATGGAAAGACTTTTAAAACTTGTGGTCCAAAATGAATGATAGAAATTTGTGTGGTTGTAAATCATTTCATTAAGGGTAAAAAAGACATTTTATAGGCAAATTGTTACTTAAAATAGAAATGTGTCATTCTTTTTGGGACTGACTAAAAAGGAAAGTAAGTCATATAAATTGGGACAGAGGGAGTATTATTTGTTAGTTACTAGGACAGTTACAAGGAGACAAGGGTTGTGCCAAAGGCCCAAAGAGAAGCAAAATTCAAAGATTAGTTTAGGACAGGTGTTGAATATTGGGTCTTTGGTCCCAAAACGAAATAGGCCCAAATGCTGGTCCAGGCGGACAGGAAAACCAGATTTGGGCCTAAGGGTAAAAAAGACATTTTATAGGCAAATTGTTACTTAAAATAGAAATGTGTCATTCTTTTTGGGACTGACTAAAAAGGAAAGTAAGTCATATAAATTGGGACAGAGGGAGTATAAAAATTCATTTCCCTTTGATTATTTATGGATTTTAACATCAAAACTTGAGATTTTGATTGGTAAATGACAAGATTTTTCAAGAACTTGAGTTCCAAAGTAAAATAGTGATTGTGAACTGATTTTAACTCCTTTTTTCAAAATGGTTTTCACCAATGAGTTTCAAATGTCTTGGGTAATATTTTCAAGTAAAGATTTTTTAATTCAAATCTCATTTTCGGAATTGGGTGTTAGAGTTTATATAACCCATTGTTGAAAATGTATGAATTGAGAATTACTATTTCCATAATCTTATTTTGATTACTTGATTGAACTAGACAGTGAGGTTTTGAATATTATTCGTAAGCTTTTTTTAGTAGGTTGACTGTTGAGTACTGTGTTGTTTGGTACACACTCATTGCTTCTACACTTGTGTAGGTTTCGGTTCCGGACCCGTGTGATTTAATAACGCTATCAAAGACACTTAATCCAGTTCTAAACATCAACGATCGTTAGTCAGTATATAACCCAACTAAATGAGTTTGGGTCGAATCCCACAGGGAATGGTACGTGCTTTAGATTTATTAGAAAAGTACGAATATGTTCAAATCAACCAAAGGAATAGACATTTACGAATAAAAACATAATTAAAATCAGAGGTGACAGGAATGTCAAATAACAGGGGGGTTTTGGTTTTAATTATCAACTACAACAGCAACAAATAATACATTAATAACAATAAAGAGATGGGTTCTTAGGATGTGATTCGATTATAGGTTAATGTAGACAAATGGGTAATTGCAATTATTAGGAAATAGATGAATATTAGTGAATAAGCTAAACTATAAAGGAGGTAAACTTTCTCTCGAATAATTTACCCCGAATCAAGTCAATTTCTCTCGAACATCGACAAACATACAAAATAAGAACACCTTACTCCTTAGTCCATTCACTCTCTCGAGCTGAATGTGTGGAAAATGGTTTAAGATTCACTCTCTCGAGCTGAACCCATGACAACCCAATACTCACCGACCATCAATCAATAATCTTGGTTTTAGAACCTCTCTCTCGAGCAAGCCAAAATCATGAAGGTAAAACTGCATTTGCAACTACAATTCTTTAAGTTAAACCACAATTACTGATTGAAATCACTTCTAAACAACATTTAAACTAACAATTAACAATATCCATAAACTAAATCAGCCCATATTCACATAATCACACCCCAAGAATTGAGGTTTTAGCTAGACATCATAATAAGATAAAAATCATTACCAAATTGTGTTTCCATCAACTGGGTAAGATTAATTTCGTCTTTACAAATGTCCAAATTGAAGAATCTCAAAGACCCACTTCGAATTTCTCAAAAGTGAAAATCTTCAATTCTTCAAAGCTAAGGAAAACTTGTCTTAATACTCTAAGTTCCAAATTAACAAATTTCTCTAATTAATACTATGATGTAAAAAGTTGTAAACTAAATGTTCAAAAACGTATTTATAGTCGCCAAAAATATGCTACGAAATACCATTCAGCGCAGTAAGTCGGGCTAGCCGATCAGCTCGGTGATCCGCTCTTTGGTAAATTCCATCGCCTTTTTGCTTTGGCCTTCAACATCCTCCAGGTCTGTAACTTGGGGCGATCTAATACTACATTGCGGAACCACTCGACGATCCGCCGACAGCTCCTTTCTCTCGCCAACTCTATTTTCTTCTTCAAGGCTTGGCACACTAGAACTTTAGGCGGTCAAATGGCCACTCAGCGACTCGCCAAATAAACATGGCGATCACTAGGCTCTCTTTTCTTCCTTCTTTCAGCTCGCTTCGTTCCTTTTGGCAAATTAGTGTCCATGCTTTGTTCCTCAATCCAAATACATGGAAATCAAGGATTTTACATCAGTTATTGACACAAAATAAGTATTTGAGGACACTAAATCTATCCAAATAAAGCCCTAAATGAGTTCAAATCTTGGACTCATCAACACACCCAACTTAAACTTTTGCTTGTCCTCAAGTAAAACTCAAGTTCAGCAGTTCAAAAAGGATGTCTCAAATAGTGCTACACAAGACTCAATCATGAATGCACATGACAAGACTCAACTTACTCATGCAAGGATCAATTGTGCACTTAAAGTCTCAAGTTATGACTCACCATTACCAAAGAATCTCAAGCTCACAATACTTGCTTCAAATGCAAGTTCATGCTCAACAAAGGTACTCAAATGCCCTTACACAAAGAATGATTCCATATTCACACACAATGGTTCAACACTTAATAGTTCTGGAATCACAAACAACTCTCGTACTCACAAAGATGAACAAATGCATGACTCCACCCATAGGTTTGCCCTTATTTCCAATCAACATCTGCTTCAGCTCACTCAAGATCAAAAAGGTCTTTTCAAGGCTTGTAACGGGGTTGAGTGTAAAGTTATGGTCATTTAGGCTTAATGGTTGCTGTCCTCATGAAATGTGGTATGAACAACAGTTTCTTTCCTTTTCTTCAACATTTTCATTCATGCTCAAAAGTCACCCCATTATTCACTTTCCATGGAATACCGGACACCCCATTTCTTTTGCACTTTCACAACTTTATTTCAAACTTTTTCATTTTTTTTCTTTTTCATTCCTCTTTTCTTTTTCTTTTTTTTTTAGTATGGAGGGGTTCCATCTTCCTCAAAACCATGGGTCAAAGTGGGCCTTCTTTGCACTACTTGATTTACCTTCTCTTTTCACCACACCCCCAACTTAGGCTTTTGGCCTAAGTAGGCTATTCAAACAAACCACATTTCATGAGGATTATGGGTGAAGGGATAAAGAAAGGTTTCCTTTGCTCAAGTTTTTTCCAAGAAAAAGGGTAAGGCTCAAAGGGTGTTCAAGCAAAGTTCACACACTCACAAGGTAGGCCACAAAAGAGGTATAATGTCAAATTGTTTCACTCTTTAAAATTGTTGCCTAAGATCATTTCAAGAGCTTGCATCACTTAGTCAACCGGGCCAAGGGGGGAAATTCTAGGTGTCATCACACAAGGTTCACGGTAAGCTCATCACACAAGGCATTGCCACCAATGTCAAACAAGAATACACACTTTCGCTAGTGTGCAACGTTCATCACAACAGACTCAATTTGATAATCAGTTAGTCATAATGAGATGCAAAGAGTTCACATATTGCCTATGCAACTTCATTTGGCCTTATCATAGCTGCACATTCATGTTTGTTCGATTGAGAGCACTATTCAAGTCATCGGTATTGATCACAACCGACACTCAAATTTACACAAGAACAACCACAATTAAATACACAAGAGGTGGCAAAATTTTTCGGAAGGGTCCAAAAATCATTCAAATTCAAAATAAGGAACCACAAGATCAAACATCCACAAAAATAATGTCAAAACACAATATATAGCACAAAACCCAATATATACAGAAAATGTCATCAACACAAGAGGTAGGTATGGAATACCTCACCCCACCACAAACAGAAAACAATTTGTCCTCAAATGCACTAAAATATCCAAAAATCAAGAAAAGAAGACAGAGAGGGAGGTAAAGAAAGGTCCTGATTACATAGTCTCTCCATCTGTTGGGGAATCAATGCCCGGTGCGACACTCTGATCTTGGGCATCAGTGCCCGGAATCACATTAATAGTGCCAGTTCTACTAGGATCAGCCAAAGGTATGTCTGCCAAAGATGTCTGCACAACTACATCTACCATGGCCTCCTCAGTCTCTGTGAGACCCTAAAAAAAAGCATCCTCATCAGCAACAAGCAACTCCTCATCGGTCTCTTCCCCAGACTCGGCAGCAGCTACCTATCCAACTCAAACCTTATCTCCGGTGGTAGCTGGAGGCATATCTGGATCAACTGGCATATCAGAAATTTCCACCGTTCCTAAAATCATCGACATGTCGGTGGACTTCAGCTGTTCCACATCTCTCCTCAGTGCATCAATAACGGCCTTTAGAGTCGTCACCTCCTCAGTGGCCCCTTGACCTTTCTCACACACCGCTAACCGAGCCGCAAGGGCATCAATATCCGCACTCAAGGGTGTCACAACAGAAGCAAGGGCCCTCTCGATCATGCCAGGAATGGTGGCCTCATGCCTCGAGGCACGTCTATCAGCAAAATGGGCTAGCTTCCCCATCCGTAGCAATGCAGCCTGGGTCAGTTGAGGTTGGCCAGCAGCAGCAGTACCAGATCTGGGAGGCAAGAGAGCAGTAGAGAGACTGGGAGTAACAGAAGGGACAACACTAGATGTACCTGAATACCCAGGGGCTGGAGTAGGCAATATTGCCTATGCAGGTAGTGTCTGAATATCAACAACCGGGGATGTATCCACCGGGGCTTCTTTCTTCTTCTCGGCCTCATCTTTCAAGTACTCCGCCTCAATCCTCCGAATGTCTGTACAGGAGGTGAGAGTAACTTCTACATCCTTTTTCTTATCCCGAGGCACCCGAGCCCGTCTGCACAACTCAGTGATCAACACCGAAAAAGGGAGGGAAGTTTGGTGTTGCTTGGTGATTAATAACATTTCAATGACACTTCATCCAATTCTAAGCGTCAACGATCATTAGTTAGTAATATAACCCAACTAAGTGAGTTGGGGTCGAATCCCACAGGGAGTGGTATGTATTTGAGAATCAATAGAAAATCATGAATATGCTCAAGTCAATCATAGGTAAAAACATTTACGAATAAAAGCATGGTTCAAGTTTGGGGTGACACAAGTGTCAAATAACAGGGGTTTTTGATTGTAATTATCAACTACAACAACAAATGACACGAAAATAACAAAGAGACGGGTTCTTGGGATGTGATTGGATTATAGGCTAAGGTAGGCAAATGGGTAATTGCAATTAATACTAAATAGTTGTAAATCAGTGAATAAGCTAGACTTTAGTGGGGATAAACTTTCTCTCGAACAATTTACCCCGAATCAAATTGGTTTCTCTCGAACACCAATAAGCAACAATTAAGAACAATCTACACTTTAGTCCATTCACTCTCTCGAGCTGAATGTGTGGAAAAGGGTTTAGGATTCACTCTCTCGAAATGAACCCATGACAACCCAATACCCACAAAACATCAAATCAGTAACCTTGGTTTTAAAACCTCTCTCTCTCGAGCAAGCCAAAAACACGAAGGTAGAGTTGCATTTGCAACTACTACCCTTTAAATTAAACCATAATTACTGATTGCAATCACTTTTAAACAGTATTTAAACTATTAATTAACAATACGCTACAACTAACTCAACCCATAATCACATAATCACACCCCAAGAATTGGGGTTTTAGCTAGACATCATAAAAAGATAGAAATCGTTACCAAATTGTGTTTCCATCAACTGGGTAAGATTAATTTCGTCTTTACAAAGGTCAAGGTTGAAGAATCTCAAAGACCCACTTCCAATTTTTCAAAAATGGAAAACTTCAATTCTTCAAAGCTAAGGAAAAATATTGTCTCAAGACTTTCAGTTCTCTTCTAAAACTGATTGATAATGAAAACTAATGCTAAACTAAGAATTGAAAAATGTATTTATAGTCGCCAAAAATATGTTGCGAAGGAACATTCGGTGCAATAAGTCGGGATCGCCGATCCATTCGGCCATCCGCCCTTTGGTCAATTCCATCGCCTTTTTTCTTTTACCTTCAGCATCTTCAAGTTCTGTAACTTTGGGCGATCTAGCACTGCATCGTGGAATCGTTCGGCGACACGTCGACTGCTCCTTTCCATTGCCGACTTGATTTTCTCCTTCAGGGCTTGGCACACTATAACTTTAGGCGAGATCATGGCCATTCGGCGACTCGCCCAATGGGTTAGGCGATCATCAGGCCTTCTTTTCCTCTTTCTTTTAGTTGCCTTGTTCCTTTTTGCTCATTAGTTTCCATTCTTTGTTCCTAAATCCAAATACCTGAAAATCAAGGATTTACATCAGTTATTGGCACAAAATACGTATTTGAGGACACTAAATCTATTAAAATAAAGCCCTAAATGAGTCCAACCCGTGGACTCATCAACACCCCCAACTTAAACTTTTGGTTGTCCTCAAGTAAAACTTAAGTTTAGCAGTTCAAAAGGGATGTCTCAAACAGTGCTACACAAGATTTAATCATGAATGCACATAAAAAGACTCAACTTACTCGTGCAAGGATAAATTGTGCACTCAAAGATTCAAGTTGTGACTCACCATTATCAAAGATTCTCAAGTTCACAATACTTGCTTCAAATGCAAGTTCAAGATTAACAAAGCTACTCAAATGCCCTCACACAAAGAATGATTCCATATTCACACACAATGGTTCAACAATTTAAAGCTCCAGAATCAAATGCAACACTTACACTCACAAAGATGAACATAATACATGATTTCACCCATAGGTTTGCCCTTATTTTCCAACAGACAAGTGTTTCAGCTCACTCAAGATAAAAAAGGTCTTTTCAAGGCTTGTAACGAGGCTGAGTGTAAAGGTATGGTCATTGAGGCTCAGTGGCTTCTATCCTTATGAAATGTGGTATGAACAACACTTCATTTCCTTTTCCTCATCATTCTCCTTTATGCTCATAAGTCACCCCATTATTC
>NW_006239178.1:410387-434766 GCF_000226075.1 Solanum tuberosum | reverse complement strand
GGCTTGTAATGGGGCTGAGTGGAAAGGTATGGTCATTTAGGCTCAATATTTCCGGGAAAAAATCGTCGCATATTCCTCCGATTCCTTATAAAAGATATTCAGTCCGTTAGAATAGAAGTTAAAGAGGGTATTTATGCTCGTCGTGTTCTTTATATGGACATCCGAGGCGTAATTCTCATGAGATGTAGTGTGAACAACACTTTCTTTCCTTTTCTTCATCATTCTCATTGTGCACAAGTCACTCCATTATTCACTTTCCATGGACTGTTGGAAACCCCATCTCTTTTTGTATTTTCACAACTTTATTCTACAACTTTTCATTCTGTTCTTCTTCTTTTTTTGTATGGAGGGGTTCCATATTTCTCAAAACCATGGGTCAAAAGGGGACTTCTTTGCACTTCTTGATTTTACCTTCTCTTTTTCACCACACCCCCAACTTTAGGGGTTTTGGCCCTAAAGTTGGCTATTCAAACAACCACATCTCATGAGGATTAAGGGTGAAGGGATAACGAAATGTCAAAATTTCATCAAATTTCTTCCAAGGAAAGGCTAAGGCTCAAAAAGTGTTCAAGTGAGGTTCACACACTCACAAGGTAGGCCACAAAAAGAGGTATAATGTCAAATTGTTTCACACTCTTCAAAGTTGCCTAAGATCATTTCAAGAGATTGCATCACTTAGTCAACCGGACCAACGGGGTAAATTATAGGTGTCATCACATATGGCTCACGGTAAGCTCATCACATAAGGCATTGACACCAATGTCAAACAAGACTCCACACTTTTGCTAGTGTGCAATGTTCATCACAAGAGACTCAATTTGATACTTGGCTAGTCACAACGAGATGCTAAAAGTTCACATATTGTCTATGCAACTTCATTTGGCCTCTTCATAGCCGCACATTCATTTTTGTTCGATTATGAGCACTATTCGAGTCATCGGTATTGATCAAGACAGATACTCAAATTTGCAAGAGAACAACCACATTCAAACACAAACAAGAGGTGGCACAATTTTTTTTGGAAGGGTCCAAAAATCATTTACAATTAAAAACAAGGAGCCACAAGCTCCATCATCCACAAAATGCAATATTAACATAATTTAAATCTCAGAAACACAATATATAGACATAACAAAAGTTACAAAAGGTGGGACTCACCCCACCACAAATAAAAACTATTTGTCCTCAAATGCAAGCAAAATAATATTCGCAAGTCAATAAATACAAGACAGAGAGGGAGGTAAAGAATGATCATGTCTACACAGTCACTCCATCTTTCTGGGCATTAGTGCTCAGAGTAGTGCTCTGAAATTGGGCATCAGTGCCCGGAGTCACATCAGCAGTATCACCAACCCTACTAGGATCAGCTAAAGGAATATCTGCCAATAAAGTCTGCACAACTGCATCGATCATGGCCTCCTAAGTCTCTGTAAGGCCTTTGTAAGAAACCTTCTCAGCAACCTCAAGCATCTCCTCATCCATCTCAGCTTCGGACTCAAGATCAGTTGTCTCCTCAACTCTAACCTCATCTCCGGTGGTAGCCGGAGGCATCTCTGGCACATTAGAAATCTCCACCGTCCCAAAAATCATGGACATGCCAGTGGACTTCAGCTGATCCACATCACTCCTTAGCGCAACAATAGCGGCCTTTAAAGCCTTACACTTCTTCGGTGGCCCATTGTCCACGCTCACACACTGCTATCCTAGTAGCAATGGCATAAATTATAACACCCCAAAAACTAGTAGACCAAAATAGGGCCAAAATTTAGGGTTCTAAGGTTTGGTATGAGGGTTAGAGTCATAGATTAGACCTCCCATGCATAGAATGAGGGGTTTAGTAGTTGAACGTCAAGGCACATCTTACACCCTGTAGTCTTATAGGATAACTAGGCCTTGGTATTAGAGGTTGTCAAGTCTAGGGAGTGGGCAAGGCCCTAAGCTATCAAGGTAGAGTGAAAGAGAACTTGTTCTCTTAGGTGCCTAATTGGCAATTGGGGAGCATAATCGCCCAAGTGACTTGGCGATGCGCCAAAGTGCACTTGGGGCCGCCTAGTAGGTAGTCCCCTTGGCTAAGTTGTGGGCGAATGGGCTAGAAAAGTTGTGGCTCGCCGGTTGGATTGGTGTATCGCCAACTTGCCCCCTCCATCGCCTAAGTTATCTACCCCTTTAGGAGGCTTACTGGAAATTTGGGTGAGCCAATGGTCCACTAGGCGAGTCGCCTAATGCCCTTGGCGAGCCATGAGGGTGCAAAGGGCGGGGAAAGTCGAAGGCTTGTAAATTTTAAGTTAAAATGTTTAGGGTCCTTAGTTCTTTCCCAAAGTTGACCCTACATTATTTTATTCCCTTCCTAGCAGGTATATAAGTTAATTAGACCTAAGTTTGCCTCAATTAAGTCATTCTCCCTAGAATTCAAAGAAAACACAACTTCATCCTCTCCAAAGAATATTTCTCTCTCTAGAAAACCCCCATTGAAGAAGAAGATAAAGCTTGAAGCTTGGGTCAATAACAAAGTCCATTGTTGAGAGATTGTACTAGGGATTTGATTAAAGGTATGTGAAGCTTAATCATCCATGGATTCTTCCACCCATGGAGCCCCCATAGTTTCCCCACTTTTGAAATCAAAAACCAAATTCTAGCTAGGGTTGTGCTTGCATTGTGGGTAGGGTTTGGGTGTGATTCCAATCTAGTGGATATCACCCAATTATGATTCATTTAGCTTTGTTTAGTGATATTATGATGAATTCATGTGATTTCTATGGTAAACCCTAATCTAAATTGATGAATGTTGATCTTTGTGGGTTTATGCCATTAGAGGCAAAGTTGAAGGTTCTAAAGTGATCTTCCTAAATCAATGTCTCAAATACTAATTGATCATAGTTAGGATCATCTAATAATGAATTGAACTAGACTTGATTGAATAGGAAGGATCTTGACTTGTAAAGTTAAAATTGAACCTTTATGAAGCAATTATGATTAAATTCACTTAGTAGTAAAGAATATGATTTAATAGCTTGTAATTTAGACATGGATCATTATATAATGAAGTTAAGCTTGAAAGTAGGGTTTGTATCCATCATTGTTAGGGATTTTGGGGTAAAGTCAATATGATGTGCTCTTGTTGGGTATTCTCTTTCTCTTTCACACTTAGACATGAGTATGCTAGGAGATTCAAGTTCTCTCACATAGAGTGATTCTAGGTTGACTTAAGAACCTAAAATAAATCAAAGCATGTTAGTATAGAATAGCTTGAAGTTGTGGCATACGTTACCTTCATGTATAGCTTGGCTTAGTAGTATAAGGCCAAAATTGATAGCTTGGGATGGAGGATCTGTACTCTCCTAAGGTGTAGCTTGAATTGGCATTGTTAGGATGCCTTCATGTGTAGCTTGACTTGGTAAGACAAGGCCATATCATGGTAGCTTAGGATTGAGAAATTATGCTCTCCTAAGGTTAGCTTAAATTAGCATTGGTAGGATCCTTTTCATGGTAGCCTGCATTAGAATAGGCATGGTAACCTAGGATTGAGGATCAATACTCTCATAAGGGGTAGCTTTAACTAGCATTGTTAGAATGCATTTCATGGTAGCTTGATTTGGTTAGGCCAAGACCACTTCATGGTAGCTTTAGGATTGAGGACAAATACTCTCCTATTAGTAGCTTGGGATTGAGATTCATACTCTCCTAGGGATAGCTTAAAATAGCATATTGGTGTGCTTGGAAGGTTAGCTTGAGTTAGTAGTACTCATGGTAGCTTGGGATTGAGATTCATACTCTTCTAAGGATAGCTTACAATAACATCTTGGTTTGTTTGTAAGGTTAGCTTGAGTTAGTAATACTCATGGTAGCTTGGGATTGAGATTCATACTCTCCTAAGGATAGTTTACAACAGCATCTTGGTGTGCTTGTAAGGTTAGCTTGAGTTAGTAGTACTCATGGTAGCTTAGGATTGAGATTCATACTCTCCTAAGGATAGCTTACAACAGCATCTTGGTGTGCTTGTAAGGTTAGCTTGAGTTAGTAGTACTCATGGTAGCTTGGAATTGAGAATCATACTCTCCTAAGGATGGCTTGCATTAACATCATAGTATGTATTGCATGTGATTAGTATGGGACATTTATACCCTTCCTTGGATAGCTTGGACTAGTATGATAGTATGTCTCCATGGTAGCTTGACTTAGCATAGTAAGGTTATGTTAGTTAGATTATTAGCTTGGTCTAGCCTAGTAGGGTGCTATTCCTTGGTAGCCTTGAATTGATGTCTTGTAATCATTCAAGTGTGATGACTTGCCTAGTACTAAATAGAGAAGTACCTAATATGAATAGAGGAAAATTGTCAAGATGGACAAGTCCCCAACTAGTGGACATTCATGATGGTCTAAAAGAGTACTTAGTGTGAGTAGTAGTATGGGATGCTATCCATACATGGCACAAGTATGACTTGGGACTAGTTGTGAAGGGTTCTCTTATGTAGCATGACTTAGCTTGGGTTGTTGCCATAGTTGCCTTCCAAGATATGATTGAGTAAAGTAGTAGTTCCCTTGTCTTTCTGAAGTAAGCTTATAAGTAAGACCAAAGGAGGGTGAATATGACTAAGATGACTTCAAGGTTATGCTTACGGTGAAGGATAGTATGGGATGCCTTTTATGCATTGCACAAGTGTGCCTTGAGGTTAGCTAGAAGTATGGTGCCCTTATGGTAAAGAAGCTTAAGACTTAACCATCCATATAGACTATGATTAAGATGACCAAAAAGGATTACTTGGCTTGGGTAGTATTGTGGGATGCTATTCTTGCTTTGCACATGTATGCTTTTGAGGTTACTTGAGAATAGTGCTATTATGGTATGGATGACTAAGAGTCAATTATGATTATATGATTATGACTTGTCTCCTATGCTCATTAACTATGTCTTATATTGACTTATGTTTATATGAAGCTTATGTTAGAGACCATGGTATGACTATAATGATTATGCTATTAGTATGATGATTATGTTTTGACTACGTTATTATCTCTTATGCTTATGTCTTATGTTGACTAACCATTTGAGATGCTCTTATGATGTTGTGCTATCTTTCATACTTGGTACATTTTGTACTAACGCATATTGCGTACATTCTAACTAAATGTAGGGTTGGAGACTTGAGTTGCTTTGAAGGCTAGATTTCTAAGAGGCAAAAAGACTTGAAGATTTGGTGAGTCCTCATAGCTTCGAGGATGAACCCATGTTTCCGTTATGTCTTTTCTTTATGTTTTTAGACTTTGTATGGGTTGCGTCCCAAAATCTTTTATTCATGAGATTAAATAGATGGTTTGAGACAAAGATTTTAGTAAAGACTTCCGCTTGCTTATGAAAATGTTTCGATTGTATCTTAAAGAAGTTTAAAATTTTCCACACTTTTCCATTACCCATGTTATGATGCTAAGGGCTTGTGAGACCCCTTCAGGGTCGAGTACATCATGTTACGTCTAGAGGGTACCCCTGAGTCGTGACAAACTTGGTATCAGAGCCCAAGGTTTAGAATGGTTCTAGGATTGTCTTAAACCACATCTAATAGAGTCTTGTTCATAAATGTGAATCACGTCACTTTTACGAATGGGAGGCTATTGGATGCTTAGGAAACTTCACTTCTTCATTCTCCAAGTCGTGCCATAGATCTATAAGCTCTCTCTCTCTTATCCCTTATCTGGTGGTCTTTAGGATGTGACTATTAGAAGGGTTATGCTTCACGAAGTGAGGCAGAAAGGTTGGTTGAGACTCCAATTATGGCTATGTGACTTGGTAGATTTGAGATGATAGGTTGTGATGTTGTCTTTAGTATGAAAGATGTTAGAAGATTTTATGTAGGCTTACTCCCGGGGGAGGGGGGAGGTGAGATAGTGTGCCTACCTAGCAAGGTTATTATGTGGTTATGTTTAGTTGTTGGTAGAACCCGGCTTAGTCATAATGAGTTTTAAGGTATGTTGATAGAGTTGATGAAATGTGGTGTTTTAGAATCACCTTGTGTGATGAGGGTTGAGGTTTAGTGATGACTTGCTCTGACCTTGGAATTGAAAGAAGTGATGTTGTAAAGAGTTTGTATAGGCTTACTCCCAAGTGGGGGATAATGTGCTTAGATAGCAAGGCCGTTGAGTATCCTTGATGTTCATGAAATAGGGTTGCTAGAAATTTTCACCTTGAGAGGTGTAGTAAGTATGAGAAGTTTAGTCTCGGTTTGTTAGGCTCATGTGAGATCTTGAGTGGTGTTAGTAAGGCTACTTGTGAGCTATAGTTGCTTTGTGAGAACCTTTCTAATTTAGAAGTATCGGTAGAAGACTTAGACCGGCAATTTAAGAAATAGGAGAACAAAGAAGTTGTTCCATGAAGTAGTGTGGAGTTTTCTTTAGTAAGGAGTTTGGTTAAGAGTGCTACTTGGGAGGCCAAGGGACAATGAGATGTCCCAATGTCCTCATCCTTTCCTTCTACTCCTATGCAAGCTTGAGATGATAAGTTCCTTTTGGTTTTCTCTTATGTGAAGTCATGTGTGAATTGTATGTTTCCATGATGTTCTTATATGATGCATGTTTATGAAATGCTTAGGTCTTGTTAGAAATGACTTAATTGCATTGTTTCCTTATGTTGTAATGCATTTAAATAAGATTTGCATATAGACTTCATGAATTGATTATATGAGCATGCCTTAGTTTTGGAGTTGATAGGTTCCTCCTTGAATAGATGCTTTTATGAGAAGCTACATTTTGAGCTCCATGAGAGTATGTTGAGCACGTTGTGACTAGGGGATGGTAGTTCCACCTTGAACATGACTGGTTATGAAAGTTTCATGCATTGAGTATGTTTAGTAGGAGTTGAAGTTTTCCTCCTTGTTTATGTGCACTAGATATGTTGCATGCATGATGGGCTGCTAGTCTAGAATCGTTTCCTTTAAGGAGTGTTTAGAATCGTCATTCGAGGATGAATGTTCCTAAGAGGGAGATATTGTAACACCCCGGAAACTAGTAGACCAAACTAGGGCCTAAAGTTAGGGTTCTAAGGTTTGGTATGAGAGTTAGAGTCATAGATTGGACCTCCCGTGGACAGAATGAGGGGTTTAGTAGTTGAACGTCAAGGCACGTCTTACACCTCATAGTCTTATAGGCTAACTTAGGCCTTGGTATGAGGGGTTGTCGAGTCTAGGGAGTGGGCAAGGGCCTAAGCTATCAAGGTAAAGTGAAAGAGAACTTGTTCTTCTAGGTGCCTAGCTAGAGATTGGGCTGCATGATCGCCCAAGTGACTTGGCGATGCGCCAAAGTGCACATGGGGCCACCTAGTGGGAAGTCCCCTTGGCCTAAGTTGTGGGAGAAAGGGCGAGCAAAGTCGTGGCTCACCAATTGGATTGGCGAATCTCCAAGTTACCCCCTCCATCGCCTAAGTGATATTCCCCTTTAGGGGGCTTATTGGAAATTTGGGCGAGCCAAGGGTCCACTTGGCGAGCCACCTAGTGCCCTTGGCGATCCATGAGGGTGCAAAGGGCGAGGAAAGTTGTGAAGGCCTGTAAATTTTAAGTTAAAACGTTTAGGGTCGGTCCTTAGTTCTTTCCCAAAGTTGACTCTATATTATTTTATTCCCTTCCTAGAAGGTATATAATTTAATTAGACCTAAGTTTGGCTCAATTAAGTCATTCTCCCTAGAATCCAAAGAAAATCCAACTTCATTTTCTCCAAAGAATATTTCTCTCTCTAGAAAACCCCCATTGAAGAAGAAGATATAGCTTTAAGCTTGGGTCAAGAACAAAGTCCATTGTTGAGAGCTTGTGCTAGGGCTTTGATTAAAGGTATGTGAAGCTTAATCATCCATGGGTTCTTCCACCCATGGAGCCCCCATAGTTTCCCCACTTGTGAAATAAAAAACCAAATTCTAGCTAGGGTTGTGCTTGCATTGTGGGTAGGGTTTGGGTGTTTATTCCAATCTAGTGGATATCACCCAATTATGAATGATTTATCTTTTTTTTAGTGATATTATGATGAATTCATGTAATTTCTATGGTAAACCCTAATCTAAATTGATGAATGTGATCTTTGTGGGTTTATGCCATTAGAGGCAAAGTTGAAGGTTCTAAAGTGATATTCCTAAATCAATGTCTTGAATACTAATTGATCATAGTTAGGATCATCTAATAATGAATTGACCTAGACTTGATTGAAAAGGAAGGATCGTGACTTGTAAAGTTAGAATTGAACCTTATGAAGCAATTATGACTAGAATCACTTAATAGTAAAGAATGTGATTTAATATCTTGTAATTTAGACGTGGATCATGATAGAGTGAAGTTAAGCTTGAAATTAGGGCTTGTAGCCATCATTGTTAGGGCTTTGGGTGTAAAGTCAATATGATGTGATCTTGTTGTGTGTTCTCTTTCTCTTATACACATAGACATGAGTATGCTAGGAGATTCAAGTTCTCTCACATAGAATGATTCTAGGTTGACTTAAGAACCTAAAATAAATCAAATCATGTTAGTCTAGAATAGCTTGAATTGTGGCATACGTTACCTTCATTTATAGCTTGGCTTAGTAGGATAAGACCAAGATTGATAACTTGGGATGGAGGATCTATACTCTCCTAAGGTATAGCTTGACTTGGCATTGTAAGGATGCCTTCATGTGTAGTTTGACTTGGTAAGACAAGACCATCTCATGATAGATTAGGATTGAGGAATTATGCTCTCCTAAGGCTAGCTTGAATTAGCATTTGTAGGTTGCTTTTCATGGTAGCTTCCATTAGAATAGGCATGGTAGCCTAGGATTGAGGATCTATACTCTCCTAAGGGGTAGCTTAAACTAGCATTGTTAGAATGCATTTCATGGTACCTTGATTTGGTTAGGCCAAGACCAATTCATGGTAGCTTTAGGATTGAGGACATATACTCTCCTAATGGTAGCTTGAGATTAAAATTCATACTATCCTAAGGATAGCTTACAATAGCATCTTAGTTTGCTTGTAAGGTTAGCTTGAGTTAGTAGTACTCATGGTAGCTTGGGATTGAGATTCATACTCTCATAAGGACAACTTACAATATCATCTTGGTGTGCTTGTAAGGTTAGCTTGAGTTAGTAGTACTGATGGTAGCTTGGGATTGAGATTCATACTCTCCTAAGGATAGCTTACAATACCATCTTGGTGTGCTTGTAAGGTTAGCTTGACTTAGTTGTACTCATGGTAGCTTGGGATTGAGAATCATACTCTCCTAAGGATAGTTTGCATTAACATCATAGGATGTATTGCATGGTGATTAGGATGGGACATTTATACCCTTCCTTGGATAGTTTGGACTAGTATGATAGTATTTCTCGATGGTAGCTTGACTTAGCATAGTAAGGTCATTTTAGTTAGATTATTAGCTTGGTCTAGCCTAGTGGGTGTTATTCCTTGGTAGCCTTGAATTGATGTCTTGTAGTCATTCAGGTGTGATAACTTGCCTAGTACTAAATAGAGAAGTACCTAATATGAATAGAGGCAAATAGTCAAGAGGGACAAGTCCCCAACTAGTGGACATTCATGATGGTCTAAAGGAATACTTAGTGTGGGTAGTAGTATGGGATGATATCCATACATGGCACAAGTATGACTTGGGACTAGTTGTGAAGGGTTCTCTTATGTAGTATGACTTAGCTTGGGTTGTTGCCATAGTTTCCTTCCAAGATATGATTGACTAATGTGGTAGTTCCCTTGTCTTTATGAAGTAGTCTTATAAGTAAGACCAAAGGAGGGTGAATATGACTAGGATGACTTCAAGGTTATGCTTAGGGTGAAGGATATTATGGGATGCCTTTCATGCATTGCACACGTGTGCCTTGAGGTTACCTAGAAGTATGGTGCCCTTATGGTAAAGAAGCTTAAGACTTAACCATACATATAGACTATGATTAAGATGACCAAAAAGGAATACTTGCCTCGGGTAGTATTGTGGGATGCTATTCTTGCTTTTCACATGTATGCTTTTGAGGTTACTTGAGAATAGTGCTATTATGGTATGGATGACTAAGAGTCAATTATGCTTATATGATTATGACTTGTCTCCTATTCTCATTAACTATGTCTTATGTTGACTTATGTTTATATGAAGCTTATGTTGGAGATCATGCTATGACTATGATGATTATGCTATGACTATGATGAATATACTATGACTATGTTATTATCTCTTATGATTATGTCTTATGTTGACTAACCATTTGTGATGCTCTTATGATGTTGTGCTAGCTTTCATACTTGGTACATTTTGTACTAACACATATTGCGTACATTCTAACCAAATGTATGGTTGGAGACTTGAGTTACTTTGGAGGCTAGATTTCTAAGAGGCAAAATGACTTGAAGATTTGGTGAGTCCTCATAGTTTCGAGGACGAACCCATGTTTCCCTGATGTCTTTTCTCTAGGTTTTTAGATTTTGTATGGGCTGCATCCCAAGGCCTTTTATTCATGAAATTAAATAGATGGTTTGAGACAAAGGTTTTAGTAAAGACTTTCGCTTGCTTATGAAAATATTTTCGATTGTATCTTAAAGAAGTTTAAAATTTTCCATACTTTTCTATTACCTATGTTATGATGCTAAGGGCTTGTATTAGACCACTTCGGGTTCGAGTACGCCGTGTTACGTATAGGGGGTAATCCTGGGTCGTGTCATCAATGGTAGCGCTCAATGGTGTCACAACATCGGCCAGGGAAGTCTGAATCATGCTTGGAATGGAGGCCTCAAGTCTGGTAGCACGATGATCGGCAGAATGGGCTAGCTGCCGCATCCGGAGTAATGCAGCCTAAGTGAGCGGGTTCTGGGAAACAGCAACAACAGTAGCTCTGGAAGGCAATTTAGCATCAGAGGAACTAGGGATGTCAGAAGGAACAACACTAGAAGTACCTGAAGGCCCAGGGGCCCGAGTAGGCAAAGGTGGCTTTGCAGGTAATGTCTGAGGATCAACAACCTGGGCTGCCTTCTTCTTCTCCGCCTGATTCTTTAAATACTCCGCCTCAATCCTCCAGATATCGGTAGAGGATGTGGGAATCACTTCCACATTCTTCTTCGCATCTCTAGGAACCCGAGCCCGTCTGCATAACTCGGTGATCAACACCGGAAAGAGAAGGGAAGTCTGGCGCTGCTTGGCCCTCATGACCATCTCCTGAGCCATAATCGTCCCTAAATTTATCCTTGTCTCCTCGATAATGCAACCCAGACAGGCTGCCTTGGCTAGGCGGAGAATCGACTCGTTCTGGGATGGCATTATAGTGCTGCTGATGAAGCCAAACCAAAACCTTACAGCTATGTTTAGATCTTTCTTTTCTATTGGATCCCCTGCCTCCAACCACTTCGTAGTGCCATCGGATATCAGCGGGGCTAACAACTTCTTCATTTTGTCCAGCGTCTTTGTCCTGATCATATGCAGGCATCTTCAAGTCTTGTATTGCATTCTAGAACAAAATTGATGGCAGTAAAATCACACTGCACCCTTTTCCCCTGATAACTACATAGTCAACAGGTTTGAATGATGTTGCCTGCTTCTTTCTTTGTGGTATCAAGGCCCTATAAGCAACGTCGAACTCCCGAACCCAATTTGGAATATACGGGCCACGGGGCTTGGTGAAGATCTGGAATTTATGAGACTTCAGTCAACTCATAATCTCTGGGTACCTGTCAATGACCCCATCAGTGGATAGACGCTTCTCCACAATGATTGTCCTCAACCCCTCATTCTTTAATCTGTTCAGGGAATAAATTCTCTCTGAGCAACATACCCCGTTTCAAATGGGTTCCTCTCGAACACCCACTTGCCGCATGAAGACCAGCCTACGCTTTGCCCCACTCACTCTATTGAGCTGAGTGTTAGGATATGGGACTAGGGCTCACCCTCTCGGGCAGAACCTCATGTCGACCCACTCCTTAGGCCATCAGTTTAGCAGTCT
Source organism: Solanum tuberosum (assembly GCF_000226075.1). NCBI lineage: Eukaryota > Viridiplantae > Streptophyta > Magnoliopsida > Solanales > Solanaceae > Solanum > Solanum tuberosum. The sequence continues at coordinate 422,829 of NW_006239178.1, read as the reverse complement.
TGGTTTCACGACCGCTCTCTCAAGCAAGTCGAAAACACATTGGTGGACTTGTATTTGCAACTACAAACTCATTAAATTCAACCACAACTACTAGGTGAAATCACCATTAAACTACATTTAATCTATAAACAAGAAAGACCCAACAACAATATTAACCCATATTCGCTAGGTCACACCCCAAGAATGGGGATGTTTAGCCACACATCAAGAGATAGAAATTTATACCTAAATGAGCTTGCATTCAAATGGGTATGAGTATATAAGTCTTGTTATAGGCCAAGAATGAAGAAATCAAGAGACCCAAGTCCAAATCCTTGGAGATGAAACCATCTTCTTTCTCAAGTTTTCAAAACCCTCTCAAACTCAAAGCAAAAATAAAAAGTACTATTCTATATGAAAATTATAATAATTGATTTTTACACTAAAAATCTGATACTTAGCTATAACTCTCAATGAGTATTTATAGTTTTCAAAAAATTTGTGCTGCAGCTGACCATTCGACGACATTAGTTGGAATCGCCGATCAACTCAGCGATTCTCCCTTTGGTGTAGTTCATCACCGTTTTGCACCATCCTTTGGCATCGTCGTGCTCTGGGTCATTGGGCGACATAGTACTGCTTCGCAGAATTTCTCGGCGATGTGCCGACTGCTCCTTTTTTCCACCGACTTGATCCTTTCCTTCAGGGCTCAGCACACTGGAACAAAAGGCGAAGTGAGACCCTTCGACGACTCGCCAAGTGGACTTGGCGATCCTCAGGCCTTCATTTCTTCGTTCTTTTCAGCCTTTTCGTTCCTTTTTGCGATGTAGTGTCCATGCTTTCCTAAAAACTTCACATACTTGAAACATAAGGGTTTTCATCAGATATTGAGATAAAATAAGCATTTGAGGACACAATTTTCTATTAAAAATATAGCCCTAAATGAGTCCAATTTGTGGACTCATCAATCACCACCAATCCACCTTCATTGGAATCCAACAACCAAACTCCCAATCGTGCAAGTCAGTGCACATCTCTGACTAATTGTCTTTTTCCCTTCTCACCATTGGATTATGGGCTAAGGTAGACAAATGGGTGATTGTAATTAATAATAAATAACTGTAAATCAGTGAATAAGCTAGATTTAGTGGGGATAAACTTTCTCTCGAACAATTTACCCTGAATCAAATTGGTTTCTCTCGAACACCAATAAGCAGCAATTAAGAACAACCTACGCTTTATTCCATTTACTCTATCGAGATGAATGTGTGGAAAATGGTTTAGGATTCACTCTCTCGAGCTGAACCCATGACAACCCAATACCCATAGACCATCAATTCAGTAATCTTCGTTTTTAAACCTCTCTCTCGAGCAAGCCAAAAACACGAAGGTAGAGTTGCATTTGCAAATACAACCCTTTAGATTAAGCCACAATTACTGAATGAAATCACTTTTAAACAACATTTAAAATATCAATTAATAATACCCAGCAGTTAAATCAACCCATAATCACATAATCACACCCCAAGAATTGGGATTTTAGCTAGACATCATAAAAAGATAAAATTCGTTACCAAATTGTGTTTCCATCAACTGGGTAAGATTAATATTGTCTTTACAGAGGTCTAAGATGAAGAATCTTCAACACCCACTTCCAATTTCTCAGAAATGGAAATCTTCAAAGCTAAGGAAATATTGTCTCAAACTCTCATTTCTAAGCTCTCAACTTCAAAACTGATAAAAATATTTCTATAATGAAAACTTGATTCTAAACTAGGAATTTAAAAATGTATTTATAGTCGCCAAAAATATGCTGCGAAGGACCATTCGGCGCAATAACTTGGGATCACCGATCCACTCGGTGATCCGCCCTTTTGGTCAATTCTATCACCATTTTGCTTTGGCCTTCACCATCTTCAAGTTCTGTAACTTTGGGTGATCTAGCACGCATCCCGGAACCATTCGATGACTCGCCGATTTCTCCTTTCTATCGCGAACTTGATTTTCTCCTTCAGGGCTTGGCACACTGGAACAATAGGCTAGACCATGGCCATTCAGCGACTCGCCCAATGGGTTAGGCGATCCTCAGGCCGTCACCTCCTCGGTGGCCCCTTAGCCACGCTCACACACCGCAATCCTAGCCGCAAGGGCATCAATGGTAGCGCTCAATGGTGTTACAGCATCAGCCAGGGCAGTCTGAATCATGACCGGAATTGAGGCCTCGATTTTGGCAGCACGACGATTGGCAGAGTGGGTAAGCTGCCCCATTCGGAGTAATGCAACCTGAGTAACAGGGTCTAGGAAATAGCAACAACAACAGCTCTGGGAGGCAACATAGCAGCAGAGGAACTAGGGGTGTCAGAAGGGACAACAATAGAGATATCTGAAGGCCGAGGGGCCGAAGTAGGAAAAGATGCCTCTGCAGGTAGTGAGTCTATGTCCACAACTGGGGAAGAGTCCATCAGGGCTACCCTCTTTTTTCTCCGCCTAATCCTTTAAATATTCTGCCTCAATCATCCGGATATCAGTAGATGATATGGGAATCACTCCCACATCCTTCTTTGCATCGCTAGGAACCCGAGCCCATCTCCACAACTCGGTGATAAACACCTGGAAGGGAAGTGAGGTCTAGTGATGCTTGGCCCTCATGACCATCTTTTGTGCCATAGTGATCCCCAAATTTATCCTTGTCTCCTCAATGATGCAACCCAGATAGGCTGCCTTGTCTAGGCGGAGGATCGAATTGTTCTGGGATGGCATGATAGTACTTTTGATGAAGCCAAACCAGAACCTTGCAGCTACGTTAAGATCCTTCTTTTCAATTGGTGCTCCAATCTCTAGCCACTTGGGAGTACCGTCTGATATCAGCGGGGCCAACCATTTCTTCATATTGTCTAAAGTCTTTGTCCTGATCAGATGCTGGCACTCATCATCAATGTCATCAGGACAATCCAGGATATCATTAATAGCCTCACTATCACACTTGACTTTCTTTCCCCAGACAACTACATAGTCAACCGGCTTGAATCTCGTTGCTTGCTTCTTCCTCTGTGGTATCAAGGCCCCATAAGCAGCGTAGAATTCACAAACCCAATTTGGAATATATGGGCCACAGGGCTTGGTGAAGATCTGGAACTTATGAGACTTTAGACAGCTTATAATCTATGGGTATCTATCAATGACCCCATCAGTTGACAGACTCTTTTCCTCAATAATTGTCCTCAACCCCTGAATCTTTAATCTGTTCTAAGTAATGAGAGGGGATCCTTAGGATGTGAAGGGAATACGGGTTATGCTAGATTATTGGGTACATGCTTTCGATAGAAGATTCATAGAGTAATTGTGACTAGGCTAGACTTTAAGGGGGATAAGCTCTCTTTTGAGCAACTTACCCCATTTCAAATGCGTTCCTCTAGGACACCCACTTGTCGCATGAAGACCAGCCTATGCCTTAACCCACTCACTCTCTCGAGCTGAGTGTGTGGATATGGGACTAGGGTTCACTCTCTCGAGCTGAACCTAATGTCGACCCACTAGCACTGGCCATCAATTTAGTTGTCTTACTTTTACGACCTCTTTTTCGAGCAAGCCGAAAACACATAAATAAACTTGTATTTGCAAATACAAATTCATTAAATTCATCCACAACTACTAAACAAAATCACAATTAAACTACGATTAAACTATCAGCAAGCAAGACCCAACAATTATCTTAACCCATATTCGCTAAATCACACCCTAAGAATTGGGGTTTTTAGCCACGCATATATAAGAGATAGAAATTTATACCAAATTAAGTTCGCATTTAACTAGGTATGAAGATTTAATTCTTGATACAGGCCAAAATCAAAGAATCCAAGAGACCCAAATCCAAAATCTTGAAGATGAAACCCTTTGGATCTTCAAGTCTTCAAACCCCTCTCAAGCTTAGAGCAAAAATATCAAAAAGTACTATTCTATATGAAAATTATAATAATTGTTTGACTCTTAAAACTACAACTCTAACTAGTATTTATAGTTTTCACATATTTGTGTTGCAGCAGATCATTCGGCGTCGTTAGTCGAAATTGCTGATCAACTCGGTGATTTACCCTTTGGTGTAGTTCATCGCCGTCTTGCACCAGTCTTCAGCATTGTCGCGCTCTGTGTCATTAGGCGACATGGTATAGCTTCGCGGAACTTCTCGGCGATGCACCGACTGCTTTCTTTTTTCGCTGACTTGATCCTTTCCTTCAATGTTCAGCACACTGGAACAAAAGGCGAAGTAAGACCCTTCGGTGACTCGCCAAGTGGACTCGGCGATCGTCAGGCCTTTATTTCTTCATTCTTTTCACCCTTTTCGTTCCTTTTTGTGATGTAGTGTCCATGCTTTCCTTCAAACTTCAAATACCTAAAACTTAAGGGTTTTCATCTAATATTGAGATAAAATAAGCATTTGAGGACACAATTTCTATTAAAATATATCCCTAAATGAGTCCAATTTGTGGACTCATCAGTAGTCCTTCAGGAGCTCATCCATCTACGCTACCTCAAATTAAGGTCCTTATGGCTCATAATATACTGCAAACTCTTGTGATCAGTATAGATCTCACATCGGACTCCATATAAGTAATGCCTCCAAATCTTCAGCGAAAATACTACCACCGCCAACTCCAAATCGTGAGTGGGGTAGTTGCATGTATGTACCTTAATTTACCACAACACATATGCAATCATACGACCATGATTCATCAATACACAACCCAAACAATTGCCAAATGCATCGCAATACACTATGATCCCCTCACCCTCAACTGGAAGAGTCAGAACATGAGTAAGAGTAAGCAACCCCTTGATCCCTTGAAAGCTCAACTCACACTCATCTTACCACTCAAAAGGAATATCAAGATGAGTCAATCAGGTCAAAGAATGATGCAATAGATGAGAAATGCTTCATAAATCATATTTAGTAACCAACTAATCAGACGAAGCTCCAAATCTTAGTAATTCAAATGGTCTTAGCTCAATCACGAATAGCCTCAATCTTTATCAAATCAATCATAATGCTATCACTGGACACTATGTTCCCCAAGAATACTACAAACTTAATTCTCACTTTGAGAACTTGGCATAAAGCCTTTGATTTCTTAAAGTTTGGAGGACAGTCCTCCAAATGTTGCTCATGATCTTCCCTACTCTATGAGAGCACAAGGATGTCATCAATGAACACCATACGAAGGAGTCTATATAAGTCCTGAACATATTTTTTCATCAAGTTGAAGAATATCACATTAGTTTTAGTTAATCCAAAAGACATCACTAGGAACTCATATTGACCGTAAAAAAACCTAAAAGCTTTATTACGGATGTCCACCACCTAATTCTCAATTGATGGTAATGAATCTCAAATCAATCTCAGAGAACACTACACCATCCTGAAGCTACTCAAACAAATAATGGATACGAGGCATAAGATACCTAATTTTCACTGTAACCTCGTTCAACTACCTATAAGTTGTGCACACATACATAAGAGAATATAGAAACCATATTAAATAAAGATGAGGCAGGATAATGGCATAAAAAATTCATACCTATGATGACATCGTCCGATGCCTTAGCCTCCACCCTTATTGGAGTTACATATAGGTAGCCCTGTCCACCTCTAAAATGAGAATCCAATATACCACCTGGCTTACCTCTCTGGGGTCCTCCTCAAGCCCCACAATGACCACCACATTGATCCTAACCCTAGGCATCACCTCTAGCCAAAGGTGCTACTACAAAAATTGGTTGTACTAAATGTGGAGTAGGTGTAATCATCCCTCTTCGGGAATAATCCTTAGAATAGAGTCTAAGATCGCAAAACTTTAAAAAAAAACTTGACAAGTATGAACCTGAGAAGATTGACGATTACAGCTTGAAGAACCCTATTGCGAGCCTCTCAAACTCTGATAAGGAACAGAACCACTGAAGAGTCAGAGATTTTCAACTCATTTGAGGCTTTTTAGTTCACAAAATAGTTTCACCAATGGCCTTTTATGTCCATTTCTGATGCTAAAGTGTTGATTTACAACAATGTAGTCTTAAGAACAAAGCAAGGATAAATGTGTCACGCCTTGAAGCTACCCCCAGGACGCGGACATGGAACCTAGGATCACGAGTGATCCCAAGCTAACCCTGCTGGCATATCATAAGCATACTTAAAGATTTTCAACAAAATAGACATATTGTGCGGAAGTTAGAAACATATCATAAACTGAAAAATGGGGAATACTGAATACTGAAATAATCTATAAGTTCAATGACAATTGAAATATCAAACTCCAAAGCTAAAACTGAAATTAAACTATGTCTGAAATAAAGCTTCTAACTGACTAGAAATGCTGGGACAAGCCCCAGCTAGATCTAGCAAGAACTAAAACTAAAGATAAAAAGGAAACATGTATATCATCCTCGGAGAATGAGGACACACCACTGATGTTGCTGAGCTAAAGATCGAGAACAAATCTATGCGTGATCTGGAAGATGAGGACCTGAACCTACATCACGAGAAGATGTAGCGCAGAGTATGCGTCAGTACTTGAAAGGTACTGAGCATGCAGTATAGAGTAAAGCTGAACAGTAACATAACTGAACAAAGCATATAACTGAGCAATGATATGAGATAATCATGATACTGTACTGAGAATACTGAACATGAATTAACTGAATGCAATGACCAAGTTTATAATATGCTGAAACTGAATACTGAACTATAATTGATAACCTGGTCAATGCACTAGAATCTGACTGTGGGAGATACTAATAACCGACATAAAACCACATGAGCTAAATGTGGAATCCGATGTATACGCCCCATCAAGAGGACCCAATATACCCTGCCAGAGGTATAAAGGCATGCTGGTCCAGAGGTATAGAGGCATGACTCGCGTGATCACAAAAATGTAATGCCCAACATAAGGGACTTAACCTACGGGGCACGTAGTTCTACGATTTGAGGTTGACTGACCCTAGTCCACTCGGTATTAAGCTAATCCCAATTGATTATGTAGTTAATAATTTATGACTGATTTTTTGTAATACTGGATAACTCAAAATACTGACATGCAAACACTAAGAATGCCACAATTATAACTGATAATGTGACATTCGTAACTGAAGCATGTATATATATCTGAAATAACTGACCTAGCATATGCAATTCATGAACTAAAGGAACTACATAGCTAGGGTTCTAAATATCATACAAGAAACTAAGCAACAATATGACAATCTGATTTGGATCATTCTAACAGCTAAAACCCAACAATTCTTAACATTCAAGGAACCTTAGGTATAGATAATTTTAAGGAAATCAAGATTCTTATTGAAATCTAAGGACCCAATGGGTAAAAGGCCTACAAGTGAAATCCCACATACTCGGTGACGAATTTCACGAAGAAATCTTTCGATTTTGGGGTTGGAACTGACGAAACCTTGTTGCATTCTTGAACTAGGACTTGGTTGACTTTCTCTCTGATTTTTGCTCTAATTTTCTCTTGATTTGATGAATAATTGATTAGGTTAGGTTCTAATTAGTTTCCTAGGCTAAAATTGACCAAAACCACGTAGTTTAGGGGTTAAACAACGTAGTTTAGGGGTTAAACAACGTAGTTTAGGGGTCAAACAACGTAGTTTAGGGGTTAAACAACGTAGTTTAGGGGTTAAACAACGTAGTTTAGGGGTTAAACAACGTAGTTTAGGGGTTAAACAACGTAGTTTAGGGGTTAAACAACGTAGTTTAGGGGTTAAACAACGTAGTTTAGGGGTTAAACAACGTAGTTTAGGGGTTAAACAACGTAGTTTAGGGGTCCTACGCATAGGGAAAAGACTAAATGACCCCTGACTTAAACATTGTCGGGGGTCGGCGATGGACCAGACCGCCGGACCGTGGGAGGACCGACGGTCCGTTCTGGTTGGCCATCGTTCAGCTTTAGAGAGTTGAAATCTAAGGGTCTGACCTACGGCCCTGGACCACGAATCGTGGTCTGACCTACGGTCTGTAGATCCCGGTGTAGGCTAACCCTTAGACGAATTTTCTGGGGGTTGCAGGTGGTGAACCACAGACTACCAAGACAGACCGTGGGTCACCCTACGGTCCATGGGTGGTTCCCGTCGGTGGCACCTGCAACTTCTGAAAATTTTCATTTTGGTAGTTCTAGCATACGGGATGTTACATTATCTCCCCCTTGGGAACATTCATCCTCGAATGAAGACTAAACTAACTGAATACGGAGGGAAAGAGCTGCAAACCCTACCACTAAGTACTGGAAAGTGAATCCTGACTGAACTAAGTTCTAAGAACATGTAAATACGCTGAAAATGCAAGTACAAACTGAAGGAACATGATACTAAGGCTGAAACTACGCATGAATGACTGAAAACTGGAGTGGAATCGGAAGGAAAGAGATGAGGATACTTGGCCTTCATGGCTGCTTCTGCTTCCTAAGTAGCTCTCTCTACCGACTGACTCCTCCACAAAAACTTAACTGACGCGACTTCTTTCTTTATCAACCTTCGAACTTGACGATCAAGAATCTCAACTAGCATATCCTCATAAGTGAGACTATCCTTCACAGTCGCACTTTGTAAATGTAATATAGATGCTGGATCACCCACACACTTCTTCAACAACGAAATTTGAAAAACCGAATGCATTGCTGCTAGTTCTGCTGGCAACTCTAACTCATAAGCCACTTTACCGACTCTTTTCAAGATATCGTAAGGGCCTACATATCTAGGACTGAGCTTCCCTTTTTTGTGAAATCTCATCACCCCCTTCATAGGTGACACTTTCAGGAAAACCCAATCATCAACTTGGAACTCTAAGTCCATTCTCCTTACATCTGCATAGGACTTTTGGTGACTCTGGGCTGTCTTAAGTCTATCCCTAATGAGCTGAACTTTTTCCATAGCATCATTAACCGAATCTGGCCCTATAAAGGTTGTTTCACCTACTTCAAACCAACCAACTGCAGATCTACAACTAGGGGCCATCTGACTGCTGAAATGGTAACTATTATTGTACACGAACTCTATAAGAGGAAGGTGATCATCCCAACTACCCCTGAAGTCTATCACACAAGCTCTCAACATGTCCTCTTAGGTCTGAATGGTACGCTATGCCTGACAATCCATCTGTGGATGAAATGTTGTACTGAGATTTACCTGAGTACATATATCTGAGATGATAGACAAGGGAACCCCATGCAACCTCTGAAATGACTTCCGAAAATGAGAGGTAAACTGAGGACCTCTATATGAGATGATAGACATGGAAACCTCATGCAACTTGACTATCTCATTAATGTAAAGCTTGGAGTAGTCCTCCGTTGAATTTGTAGTCTTAATAGCCAAAAAGTGCGCAGACTTAGTAACTCTGTCAACAATCACCCAAATGGAGTCATGATGTTTGTGAGTACGAGGTAAACCTGTGATGAAGTCCATGATGATCACTTCCCACTTCCATATAGAAATATTGATCTCTCGGGTCATACCTCCTGGTTTCTGATGTTCTACCTCCACTTCCTGACAATTGGGGCACTTAGCCACAAAATCTGATATATCCCTCTTCATGCCATTCCACCAAAAGACTTCCCGCAGATCACGGTACATCTTAGTGGAGCATGGATGAATATAATACCTGGAGTTATGGGCTTCTGCAAGAATTTGTTGTCTCAACTCACCCACCTTAGGAACACATAATCGACCATGATAGGGAAGCACACCATCTCCCCTTTGGGACAAAAACCTCAATTCTCTTATGATGAATTGCACCCTTTAGTTGAAGCAATATTGGATCACTGTCTTACTTTTCCTTAACCTCCACTACCAATGAAGATTCTGCCCCATTCTGAACTGTTACACCACCATCTGATATGCTCATAAGGCAAACTCCCAAGAGAGCAAGCCTGTGAACATCCTTTGCTAGTTCTTTCCTTTCTGCCTCAATATGTGCTACACTAGCCATAGATAGTCTGCTAAGAGCATCTGCTACTAGATTGGCCTTCTCTGGATGGTAATGCACACTCATATCATAATCCTTGAGGAATTCAAGCCATCTCCTCTGGTAAAGATTCAACTCTTTCTAAGTGAACAAATACTGAAGGCTTTTATGGTCTGTGAACACATCTACGTGAAAACCATACAAGTAATGTCTCCAAATCTTAAGTGCAAACACCACTGCTGCAAGATCGAGGTCATGAGTTGGATAGTTCTTCTCATTCCCTTTAAGTTGCCTAGAAGCATAAGCTATAACCTTACCTCGCTGCATCAACACACAATGTAGGCCGACTCTGGATGCATCACAATAGATAACATAACCATTTGAACCCTCTAGTAGAGTTAAGACAAGAGCTGTAGTCAACCTAGTTTTCAGTTCGGCAAAACTTTTCTCATAATCATCTGACCATTGAAACTTAACCTTTTTTTTCTGAGTCTACCTAGTCAATGAAGAAGCTATGGATGAAAATCCTTCCACAAAACTTCTATAATAACCAGCTAAACCCAAGAGACTTCTGATATCTAAAGGAGAGGTAGGTCTGGGCCATTGTTTCACTGCTTTTATTTTCTGAGAATCCACTCGGACCCCTTTGCTAGACACAATATTCCCAAGGAAAGCAAGCGAATTACAACCAAAACTCACATTTGCTAAACTTAGCGAATAATTGGCGATCCTTGAGAGTTTACAGGAGAACCCTCAAATAATTCGCATGTTCTTCCTCATTCCTAGAGTAAATAAGGATATCATCAATAAAGACGATAACGAACAAGTCCAAATACTGTTTGAACACCCTTTGCATTAAATCCATGAAAGTTGCAGGAGCATTGGTTAGTCCAAAAGACATAACTACAAATTCATAATGACCATACCGAGTTCTGAAGGTTGTTTTCAAAATTTCACTACCTCTGAATCTGAGCTGATGATAACCGGATCTGAGGTCTATTTTCGAGAAATGACTAGCACCCTGAAGATGATCAAACAAGTCATTAATCTTGGGAATAAGGTACTTATTCTTGATTGTGACTTTGTTCAACTGCTGATATTCAATGCACATCCTAAGAGAACCATATTTCTTTTTCACGAATAACACTGGTGCACCCCATTTGGAAATACTTGGTCTGATGAAGCCCTTATCTAAAAGGTCTTTCAACTGCTCTTTCATTTCCTTAAGCTCAGTTGGAGACATTCTGTAAGGAGGAATAGAAATAGGCTGGGTATTTGGAAGGAGATCAATTCCAAAGTTGATTTCCCTTTCGGGAGGAACTCTGGGAAGATCTTCTGGAAACACTTCTGTAAACTCATTAACTACAGGAACTAACTCAAGAGTTGAGGTTTCGCATCTTGAATCCTTAACCCGAACTAGATGATAGAGATACCCCTTAGAAATCATCTTTCTAGCCTTCAGTTAAGAAATGAATCGACCCATAGACGCTAACCTACTACCCTTCCATTCTAAGATTAGTTTGTCTGGAAACTAAAAATGAACGATCCTAGTTCTACAATCGACTGAGGCATAACAGGAATGTAACCAATCCATGCCTAAAATGACATTGAAGTTTACCATTTCTAACTCTACAAGATCTACTGAGGTGATTTTCTGGGAGACTGTGACAGGGTAATTTCTGTATACCCGTCTAGGTATAATTGGGTAACCGACTGGAGTAGAGACTGAGAGAGTTTCTGGACTAACATCGAAGTTGATTGTTATATAGGGAGTTACAAAGGAGAGAGTAGCCCCAGGATCTAACAAAGCATAAACATCTAAGTTAAAGACTCATAATATACCAGTGACCACATCAGGAGAATCTTCCTGATTCTGGCGAGCCTGAAGAGCATATAACCTGTTTTAGTGCTGACCACAACCTGTACCAGATGAGTTACTCTGCTGAGTCGGGCAACATACTGGTGTTGTTGAAGTAGTAGACCACTACAACATTTTAGGCTTTTCGCTACCCCTACAAGTGTGGCCTAAACTAGACAAAAAGTGTGGCCTTTGATATAAGGCTACACTTTTTGACTTTTGGCAACACTTTTTCGGGGGTGGCCTAAAGAGGCGTAACCTTTGACTTTAGGCCACACTTTTTAAGTGTTGTCATAAAAGCTACACTTAAAAGCGTGGCCAATGAGGTATAAGGCAACGCTTTGTAGCATCTTCATAGCAACACTTTTATTTGATAAAATTACACTTTAAAGTGTGGTCTTTGCTTTGTTATTGGGCACGCTTAAAAAGTGTTGCCTTTTATACCTCTTCTACACAAACACTTACAAAGTGTAACCTTTGCTTATCTACTTGTTGCAATTTATGTGCACTTATAAAGTGTAACCTTTTTTTTTTTTTTTTGTAGTCACAATTTCTAATAGAAAAATTATTATCTTGATTTGCATATATTCTTCACTAATCACATAATTATATAAACAAATGATCTCAACCACCATTTT
>NW_006239178.1:388068-408161 GCF_000226075.1 Solanum tuberosum | reverse complement strand
AGCAAGATCCTTAGGAATGACACCCTTTAGTGTCCTCTGTAGATCACATTGAGCAGGAACACGCATTGAGGGGACAAATATGCTGACCTCAGGGATGATGCCCTTCTACTTCTTCTTTTTTCCAACCTGGTAGACAAAAATCGCGCACCCCATTACTCTTCAAGGGGACTGATCTCAACAAGTAACATCCTACATAGGCATTGAATATTGCAAGATTCTGGCAATAACACAACACAAGATTGAAGCAGATCAGTACACATTTATTATTTGCAATGTACATTAATTAATACATGTTGGGAACTTACTGCAAATGCCAGGCTGCTAGTGTGGGCTGACACCAAATCGTATCAGTATCCTCTCACTATCAAGTTCTTATATCAATGGGTTGTGTCATGAGATGATATACACTTTGAAACCAATTGATATACATGATTCAATATAATAGAGCAATAACTGGTTCTCCAAGACTAAGCCACTGAACTGCCAAACAAACTGTACAAACAAAATCAGAGTGCTCATAAAGACTCTTCCTATGCCCTCCCAAATTTGACTTCTTAGAAATTTTTGCAAGCAAACTATTACTATATTTGTGCAGCTTCTTCATTGTTTTCTGTCTGCTCTTTCTTTTTATAGTGGACTGTTCTTAGTTATTAGACAATGATATTACACAATGGAAATATGCAAATATTATAACGAAAGTCATTTTCAATGTTACGATATATTTCTTACTAATATTGTCTAGCAATAATAAAAAAATTGTACCTCTTGAGCTGTCGAACTTTGGGCATATCACTTGTATAAAACAGAAGCTACATCAATGCACATTTATTCTCATAAGAGGCGTGTGATTAAATAATCAAAATTCCTCAAAATTAACAAAGATATATGAATAAGAGCAACTAAAAGGAAAACGTAGTACAAATTCAACAACATCATAAATAGAATGAAAACGAAGTACAAATTCAAGAACTTCAGAAGTAGAATGAAGGTGTCAAAACCAGTGATTTCTAAGAAAGATAGAATCAAACGCTTACATACTCATTGATTTATATTGTAACAGCAGGACCAACAAACAGAAAGAACAAAGAACATAGTTTACAATAACTGATGTTCATGCTAAATTCTAGCAAACACCAATATCCAACACGGTGAGAATGATGAATGAGAAGAAGGTTTACATGTTCGCCGAGTGACAAAATCTATCTTCATCACCACTGCTCATAGATTCTTCGGTTCCTCTAAATTTGGAATTCTTCAAATTGTTTCTCCCGTCTGTCGGACCAAGGTGAAGAAGGGTTATGGAAATCTCCGCCTACTATCGATAAGGTTACAATGGAGAATTTTGGAGAGAAAATGATGAGAAGGAGAGAAAGTTAGGGTTTAGGGTTTAATTTATGAATAGTGCTAAAGGCAATTGACAGCTAAGGGAGTTTTTTTATTTGGGCAAAATTGTTTTTATGTTTGTGTTGAGAGTTCTTTTTTTTGCCAATTAGAAATTGGAGGGAGAGTTGAATATATGGGAGGGAATATATTATTTTGGTGAAATTTTTAAGAAAATTATAAGGCCATACTTGTAAAGTGTTGTTTTTAAAATTATAAAATAGCACACTTTAAAAGTGTAAGAATAGGTGTAAATAGGTAGTTGCTAATTATGTCATGATATGACTACACTTATAAAGTAGTAGCCTATACCATTAAAGAGTATACTTTATAAACGTTGCCAAAAATATTGTAGTCAAAAGGTAAAAACTAAGGTTATGCTTTAAAAGTGTAGCTACAAATATTTTAGGCAACACTTTACAAGTGTTGTCCAGATTTAGTGTAACCTTATGTCTAAAATGGTGTAGTGGACTGAGCCCTACCATTATTGCCTCATTGACCCTGTTTAGAAGAAGGACAATCTTTCAACCTGTAACCAGTCTGACCACACCCAAAACATCTTTTCTTTCCTGCAAGACACTCACCCGGATGGTTCTTACCACACTTGGGACAAGTTGGGTAGGTCCTAGTACCTGAAACACTCCCCCTGCGACTTAGATCATGATGCCCAATCTTTCTGATCCTTTCGAAACCTGGAAGATGGAGTACTAGCTGATGAAGGTATTGAAGCTGAAGACTTTTGCTGAAACTGCACCACCACCAGATATCTGTTGAGAATACTCATATTTGCCTATTCTAGCCTTCTTATTCTCCTTAGCATTTTCCCTAAGCTTATCCCCCTCAACCTGCTGAGCATAAGTCATGAGCCTAGAAATGTTCATATTTTCTAGCAACATAGCATTCCTACACTCGGTTTTCACTAGGTCGAATACCCCATGTGAGGAGCATATCTATAGAGCTGGGTGAACTTGAATCCGTACTCTTGGACTGACATGCTACCTTGCCTCAAATTCATGAACTCCTGAGCTTTTGCCTTCCTCAACTCTCTTGGGAAGAATCTATCCAGAAAAGTCTCACTAAAGCATTCCCAAGTGATGAGAGCCGCATCCGTACCACTATTTTCTTTCCATTGAGTTTACCAGATGTGAGTTACATCCTTATGCTGATAAGATGCCAACTCTACCCTATCATTACATGTCACTTGCATCACTCTAAAGATCTTCTTGACCTCATCTATTAAGTTTTGGGGATCCTCACCAATCTGCGATCCTAAGAACTCAGGCGGATTCATCCTAACAAAATCACGAACCCTGGCTGCTACTGACCCGCCACTAGTATTTGCAGAAATTGGAACTTGCTGGTTGTTCTGGTTGGTCACACTCTGAGCCAGAAACTGAATGGCATTTTGGAACTCTGCATTCGAAACTTCTTGATCTGCGACTGGAGGAGATGCATTAGCGTTGCGGGCATTCCATCCGTAAGCTCTGTGAGGAGGCATGATCTGAAAGGGCATAACGATGGATTAGAAAGAGATCATACCTTTCAGACGATAAGAATATCAAGAAACTGAAGGTTTCCTAAAACACTTCATGGCCTCCCTCTCATTAGATGTGGTGCACTTCACACCCATGAAAAAGACTCTACTTAGTGCGGCTTTTCAGACATCCTAGGACTCTTGAACCTAGTTCTTTGATACCAAGTTTGTCACTCCCCGAAGCTACCCATAGGATGCGGACACAGGATCTAGGATCACGAGTGACGCCAAGCTAACCCTGTTGGCATATCATAAGCATTCTTAAAGATTTTCAACAAGATAGACATACTGTGCGGAAGCTAGAAACATATCATAAACTGAAAATGGGGAGTACCCAATACTGATCTGAATAAATAATCTATGAGTTCAATGACAACTGAAATATCAAACTCCAAAGATAAAACTGAAACTAAACTATGTCTGAAATAAAGCCTCTAACTGACTAGAAATGTTGGGACATGCCTAAGCTAGATATAGCAAAAACTGAAACTAAAGACTAAAAATAGAAAGAAAACATGTATGTCATTCTCAGATAATGAGGACTCACAACTGATGTTGCTGAGCTGAAGCTCGGGAACCGATCTATGCATGATCTATAATCTGAGAACTTGAACCTACATCACGAGAAGATGTAGCACAGAGTATGCATCAGCACTTGAAAGGTACTGAGCATGCAGGATAGAGTAAAGCTGAACAATAACATAATTGAACAAAGCATATAACTGAGCAATGATATGAGATAAGCATGATACTATACGGATAATACTGAACATGAACAAACTGAATGCAATGACCAAGTTTATAACATGCTGAAACTGAATACTGAACTGTAACTGATAACCTTGTCAATGCACTAGAATCTGACTGTGGGAGCTACTAATAGCCGACATAAAACCATATGAGCTAAATGTGGAGTCCGATGTATACGCCCCTTTGAGAGGACCCAATATACCCTGCCAGAGGTATAGAGGCATGACTCGCGTGATCACTAAAATGTAATGCCCAACATAAGGGACTTAACCTACGGGGCACGTAGTTTTGGGATTTGAGGGTGACTGAACCTAATCCACTCGGTATTAAGCTACTCCCAATTGAATATGTAATTAACAATTTATGACTGAATTTTTGTAATACTGGATAGCTCAAAATACTAACATCCAAAATCTGAGAATGCAACAATTATAACTGATAATGTGACATTCGTAACTGAAGCATGTATATATATTTGAAATAACTGACCTAGCATATGTAATTCATGAACTAAAAGAACTACATATCTAGGGTTTGATTAATAACGTTTCAAAGATACTTCTTCGAATTCCAAGTGTAAACCGATCGTAAATCAGTATAAGACCCAACTAAATGAGTTGGGGTCGAATCCCATTGGGAGCGGTACGTGTTTAGAATTCAATTAAGAAGTTTGAATGCGGTCTAATCAACTATAAGAATAAACATTATCGAAAAAAGACACCAAATTAAAGGGGTGACATGACTGTCAAATGTGGGTATTTGGTTGTAATTATTAACTGCAAACAGTCACAAACGTTTTGAAATAACAATAGGAAGATAGATTCTTGGGATGTGATCGATTATAGGTAAATATAGGCATATGGGTAATTGCAACTACTAGTAATTGCTAAATATCAGTTAGTAGGCTAGACTATAAGGGATATAACTTTCTCTCAAACAACTACCCCAAATTAGGTGATTTCTTTCGAACATCAACAAGAACGACAATGAAGAACATCCCACACCTTTCACTTTCTCGACCCAAATGTGTTGGATTGGGTTTAGGATTCACTCTATCGAGCTAAACCCAGATCAACCCAATATTCACAAACCATCAATCAATAATCTTAGTTCTGAAACCTCTCTCTCGAGCAAGCCAATAACACAAATATAGAACTGCATTTGCAACTACAATTCTTAAATTAAACCACGATTAATGATTAAACTCACTTTTAAATAGCATTTAAACTAGTAATTAGCAATACCTATAAACTAATTCAGCCCATAATCACATGATCACACCCCAAGAATTGGGGTTTTAGCCAAGTATCATAAAAAGGTAAAAACTATTACCAAATCGATTAGCCATCATCTGGGTAAGAGAGATTTTGTATTTACAATTCTCAATTTGAAGAAAATATGAAACCCACTTCCAAAATCTCCAAATTGAATCTCTAAAGTTCTTCAAAAACAAAGAAACACTTCAGAGAAAACTGTTCTGAAAATGTTTCAATGGAAAGAATGTCAAAAGATCAGATCCTAAACTAAATGTTCAAATTCTTACTTATAGTTGCCAAAAATAAGCCACGAAGGGCACTTCGGCGAAGTAAGTCGGGCTTGCCGAACCACTCGGTGAGCCGCCCTTTGATCTCTTCCATCGCCTTTATGCCTTGACATTCAGCATCCTCAAGGTTTGTAAGTTTGGGCGATCTATCTTTGCTTCACGGAACTACTCGGCGATCCACCGACTGCACATTTTCATCGCCGACTTGGTTCATTCCTTCAGGTCTTGGCACACTGGAACTTTAGGCGGTCAGATTGCTACTCGGCGATTTGCCAAATTCCCTTGGCGATCACCAAGCTTTTCTTTCTTTATTTTTTCAGTTTGTTTTGTTCCTTCTTGCATGTTACTGTCCATGCTTTGTTCCTCAATCTATGTACCTGAAAATCAAGTATTTATCATCAGTTTATGGCATAAATTAAGTATTTGAGGACACTAAATATATCTAAATAAAGCCCTATATGAGTCCAAACCCAGGACTCATCAACACCCCCAACTTATACTTTTGCTTGTCCTCAAGTAAAACTCAAGTTCAGCAGTTCAAAAAGGATGTCTCAAATAGTGCTGCATAAGACTCAACATGAATGCACACAACAAGACTCAACTTACTCGTACAATGATCAATTGTGCACTCAAAGATTCAAATTGTGACTCACCATTATCAAAGATGCTCATATTCACAATACTTGCTTCAAATGCAAGTTCAAGCTCAACAAAAGTACTCAAATTCCCTCACAACAAGGATGATCCCCGGCAGCGGAGCCAGTTTGATTAATAACATTTCAAAGACACTTCTTCCAATTCTAAGTGTCAACGATCGTAAATCAGTATAATACCCAACTAAATGAGTTGGGGTCGAATCCCACAGGGAGCGATACATAATTAGAATTCAATTAAAAAGTATGAATGCGGTCTAAATAGCCATAGGAATTAACATTATCGAAAAAAGACATATCAAATTAAAGGAGTGACACAAATGTCAAATGGAGGGATTTGGTTGTAATTATCAACTACAAACAGACACAAATGGTTTGAAATAACAATTAGGAAAAAGATTCTTGGGATGTGATCGATTATAGGAAAATATAGGCATATGGGTAATTGCAACTACTAGTAAATAGCTAAATATCAGTGAGTAGGCTAGACTATAAGGGAGATAGCTTTCTCTCGAACAACTACCCCGAATCAGGTGATTTCTTTCGAACATCAACAAGCACGACAATGAAGAAAAGCCCACACCTTAATTCATTCACTCTCTTAAGCTAAATGTATGGGATTGGGTTTAGGATTCACTCTCTCGAGCTAAACCCAGATCAACCCAATACCCACAAACCATCAATCAATAATCTTAGTTCTAAAACCTCTCTCTCGAGCAAGCCAAGAACACAAATAAAGAACTACATTTGCAACTACAATTCTTAAATTAAACCACGATTAATTATTAAACTCACTTTTAAATAACATTTAAACTAGTAATTAGAAATACCCATAAACTAATTCAGCCCATAATCACATGATCACACCCCAAGAATTGGGGTTTTAGCCAAGCATCATAAAAAGGTAATAACTATTACCAAATCGATTAGCCATCTATTGGGTAAGAGAGATTTTGTCTTTACAATACTCAATTTGAAGAAAATCTGAAACGAACTTCCAAAATCTCCAAATTGAATCTCTAAGGTTCTTTAAAAACTAAGAAAATCTTCAGAGAAAACTGTTCTAAAAATGTTTCAAATGGAAAATAGATGTCCAAAAATCAGATCCTAAACTAAATATTCAAAATATTATTTTTAGTTGCCAAAAATAAGCCACGAAGGGCTCTTCGGCGAAGTAAGTCGGGCTCGCCGAACCACTCGTCAAGCCGCCCTTTGACCCCTTCCATCGCCTTTTTGCCTTGACATTCAGCATACTCAAGGTCTGTAACTTTGGGCGATCTATCTTGGCTTCGTGCAACTACTCGGCGATCCGCTGACTGCTCCTTTTCGTCGCCGAATTGGTTCTTTCCTTTAAGGCTTGGCACACTTGAACTTTAGGCGGTTAGATAGCCACTCGGCGATTTGCCAAATGCCCTTGCCGATCACCACACTTGCCTTTCTTTATTTCTGTAGTTTGTTTTGTTCCTTTTTGCATGTTAGTGTCCTTGCTTTGTTTTTCAATCCATGTACCTTAAAATCAAGGATTTATCGTCAGTGTATGGCACAAATTAAGCATTTGAGGACACAAAATCTTTCTAAATAAAGCCTTTAATGAGTCCAAACCCAGGACTCATTAGGCTTCTGAATATCATACAATAAACTAAGCAACAATATGACAATCTGATTTGGATCATTCTAACAGCTAAAACCAAACAATTCTTAATATTCAAGGAACCTTAGGTCTAGATAATATTATGGGAATCAAGATTCTGACTGAAATCTAGGGACCTAATGGGTGAAAGGAACCCACTAGTGAAATACCACATAATTGGTGACGAATCTCACGGAGAAATCTTTTGATATCGGGGCTGGAACTGACGAAACCTCGTTGCATTCTTAAACTAGGGCTTGGTCGACTTTTTCTCTGATTTTTGCTCTAAGTTTCGCTTGATTTGATGAAAAATTGATTAGTTTAGGTTCTAATTAGTTTAATAGGCTAAAACTAACTAAAACCACATAGTTTAGGGGTTAAACGATGTAGTTTAAGGGTCCAGCACATAGGGAAAAGACCAAACGACCCCTGACTTAAAAGCTATCGGGGGTCACCGACGGACCAGACCGAAAAACCGTGGGAGGACCGACGGTCCATTTTGGTCGGCCACCATTTGGCTTCAGAGAGTTGAAATTTGAGGGTCTGACCTACGGCCCTGGACCACGGACTGTGGTCTGACCTACGGTACATAGTCCCATCATAGGTTGACCCTTAGATGAATTTTACGGGGGGTTCTAGGAGGGGGTTGCAGGTGGTGAACCACAGACCACCGGGACAGACCGTGGGTGGTGCCCGTCGGTGGCACCTGCAACTTCTGAAAATCTACATTTTGATAATTCTAGCATACGGGGTGTTACAAAATGTATGCATAAACAAGCCTTAAAACATATAAAAACAAAGCAGAAGTGAAGTTGAAACTCTCCAAGAGTAGTTGGCAGTTCTCCAAGATGGCCATACCTCTCTCAAAGCAGGTCAACGAGATGAGAGACCAAAAGGCGACTAACTCACTCGGCAAGGGAATTTGAAGTCTCCAACGTTGCTAGAGAGTTCTACTAAAATTTCAAAGAATATCGGAGAAATGAAAATTCAATCGGTTACTCGCCAAATAGGTCGACGAGTATAGGTTACTTTTGCCAAAACTTTCTGAAAGTTCTGCTAATTATTTAGAACAAGTTGGCAAGCTAAGGTGATACTCAATGACTCATCGAGCCTGAACGGTGATGCCCATTGGGGTCGCCAAATGTTGTTCAACACCTGAAGCCTTGAAGCCAAAGATTAAAAATGAGAAGAAGATGAAGTCGGAGTCTCGCCAAGTTAGTTGGTGTGCCGGACTAATGTCGTCGAACGAGTCTGAATACAAATTTTATTCGATTTTAGCGAAGTATAAATAGCTTTGAAGAAAGATAAAAATATCTTTCATCTATGAAATTACAGTACACATGAACCTTCTAATGATTTTGAGATTTAGCAATTTTGTAATTGATTTTGGAAATTTTTTTCCAGGGGATTTTTTGAATTTGAAGTTTGAATAAACCATTTCCAATGGAGAACAACCTTTTTGGTATATCTTATTTTAATTTTCATATGAGTGGCTAAAACCCCAATTCTAGGGGTGTGCAATTGAATTTGAGTATTGGGTGTAGTGAATAACTCTAATTTACATTAGTTATAATGAATTCAATCTTTTCCATGTGTGAACACTACTAAAAAATTGTCAAAAAAAGACGACCAAAAGCGACGGACTGCGTCGCTTTTTTGGTCAAAATTGACGGAAAAGCGACACAGTCACTTCCGTTGCTTTTTAGCTCGACGGTTTTCAAAAAGCGACGGACAACGTCGTTTTTAAAAAAGCGACGGACTGCATCGCAAAAAAAGCGACGGACTGCGTCGCTAGAAGAGCGACGGA
Source organism: Solanum tuberosum (assembly GCF_000226075.1). Classification (NCBI taxonomy): domain Eukaryota; kingdom Viridiplantae; phylum Streptophyta; class Magnoliopsida; order Solanales; family Solanaceae; genus Solanum; species Solanum tuberosum. The sequence goes on along the minus strand of NW_006239178.1, from coordinate 398,864 downwards.
TTGTGTCGCTTTTAGGGACGAACTGCGTCTCTTTTAGCGACAGACTGAGTCGCTTCTTTACTATTTTATTTTTTGATTTTTTTTAAAAAAAGCGACGGACTGCGTCGCTTTATTTTAATTTTCAATTTTTTTAATTTATAAAGAGCGACGTAGTCCGTCGCTTTTATGGAAATTTATTTTTTTAAAATCCCAGAAAAGCAACGGACTGCGTTGCTTTTAGAGACGGACTGAGTCGTTTTTTTACTTTTTTTTTTGAATTTTTTTTAAAAAGCGATGGACTGCGTCTGTTTATTTTAATTTTCTTTTTTTTAATTTCTAAAGGGGGACGCAGTTCGTCGCTTTTCTGGAAATTTATTTTTTGAAAATTCCAGAAAAGCGACGAATAAAAGGACACTGTCCGTAGCTTTTCTGGAAATTTTATTTTTAAAAACTTAAAAAAGCGACGGACAAAACCACGCTGTCCGTCGCTTTTTTCTGCAATATTTTTGACAGTAGCAGCTCGCAGCTTCTGCTGCCCACCTGCAAATGCAATTCAATTCAATTCTACACTATTTAGCTCAATCAAACACACAATTATAAACAATCTAAACAAAACATAAAATAACAAACTTAAAATAACATTCAAAAGTATCTAAATCATAAATTAAAGACTTATAAAGTCTTTTAAAATTCGTTTTAAAATTTCAAAAAGTTCATAAATGTCCAGAGATCTAAACTAGGGAGTGAGATCTACATAATCATCCTCATCACTCTCGTCGTCGGTGTCATCGGGAGCCGAAGTACTAGGTCGACGAGCGAGGTTCATCACTTGTTCTTTGATTTGCTGAACGGTCTCACTTATGCTTTGTTGTTCAGCTACTCTTTTTCCGCTCCGACTCTGCTAGTGCCTCTGTAAGTTTAGCTATTTGATCCGACATAGCAGCAATCTGAACACCGTCAAGTGCCTCAGCTTGAAGTGATGATCCAATACCTTCTAAGCACTTACATGCACTACAAGGACACCTAACCAATCCATTAATCTTGAAAATGTCAAGTGTCATTGTATGTTCAATAAAATTTCTAACACCGTCAATAAACTCAGGTTTCAAACCAGCACCAGTTTCATAATGCATATTATACATCCACAAACGATGATCCATCTACAAAAATATAGATATTCAATTATATTATAAATAAAATTTAATAATAATTTTACTAGTACTAGTCCTAAAAATAGTTTAGTATTGACAAAACCACATTAATTAATTTAACTTATTTAAACAACTTTAACTCTTGAACTAGTTTAGTTTTGACTTAATTCCAACAACTAAATCCATCAACAAAACCACATTATTTAATTTAACTTATTTAAACAAATTAACAACTTTAACTAGTTTAGTTTTGACTAAATACAACAACTAAATCCACCAACTAAACCACAATATTTATTTTAACTTATTTAAACAACATAACAACTTTAACTAGTTTAGTTTTGACTTAATACAACACTAAATCCACCAACTAAACCACATTAATTAATTTAACTTATTTAAACAACTTAACAACTTTAACTAGTTTAGCTTTCACTTAATACAACACTAAATCCACCAACTAAACCACATTAATTAATTTAACTTATTTAAACAACTTAACAACTTTAACTAGTTTAGCTTTCACTTAATACAACACTAAATCCACCAACTAAACCACATTAATTAATTTAACTTATTTAAACAACTTAACAACTTTAACTAGTTTAGCTTTCACTTAATACAACACTAAATCCACCAACTAAACCACATTAATTAATTTAACTTATTTAAACAACTTAACAACTTTAACTAGTTTAGCTTTCACTTAATACAACACTAAATCCACCAACTAAACCACATTAATTAATTTAACTTATTTAAACAACTTAACAACTTTAACTAGTTTAGCTTTCACTTAATACAACACTAAATCCACCAACTAAACCACATTAATTAATTTAACTTATTTAAACAACTTTAACTCTTGAACTAGTTTAGTTTTGACTTAATTCCAACAACTAAATCCATCAACAAAACCACATTATTTAATTTAACTTATTTAAAACAAATTAACAACTTTATAACTTGAACTAGTTTAGTTTTGACTTAATACAACACTAAATCCACCAACTAAACCACATTAATTAATTTAACTTATTTAAACAACTTAACAACTTTAACTAGTTTAGTTTTGACTTAATACAACACTAAATCCACCAACTAAACCACATTAATTAATTTAACTTATTTAAACAACTTAACAACTTTAACTAGTTTAGTTTTGACTTAATACAACACTAAATCCACCAACTAAACCACATTAATTAATTTAACTTATTTAAACAACTTAACAACTTTAACTAGTTTAGTTTTGACTTAATACAACACTAAATCCACCAACTAAACCACATTAATTAATTTAACTTATTTAAACAACTTAACAACTTTAACTAGTTTAGTTTTGACTTAATACAACACTAAATCCACCAACTAAACCACATTAATTAATTTAACTTATTTAAACAACTTAACAACTTTAACTAGTTTAGTTTTGACTTAATACAACACTAAATCCACCAACTAAACCACATTAATTAATTTAACTTATTTAAACAACTTAACAACTTTAACTAGTTTAGTTTTGACTTAATACAACACTAAATCCACCAACTAAACCACATTAATTAATTTAACTTATTTAAACAACTTAACAACTTTAACTAGTTTAGTTTTGACTTAATACAACACTAAATCCACCAACTAAACCACATTAATTAATTTAACTTATTTAAACAACTTAACAACTTTAACAAATTTAGTTTTGACTTAATACAACACTAAATCCACCAACTAAACCACATTAATTAATTTAACTTATTTAAACAACTTAACAACTTTAACAAATTTAGTTTTGACTTAATACAACACTAAATCCACCAACTAAACCACATTAATTAATTTAACTTATTTAAACAACTTAACAACTTTAACAAATTTAGTTTTGACTTAATACAACACTAAATCCACCAACTAAACCACATTAATTAATTTAACTTATTTAAACAACTTAACAACTTTAACAAATTTAGTTTTGACTTAATACAACACTAAATCCACCAACTAAACCACATTAATTAATTTAACTTATTTAAACAACTTAACAACTTTAACAAATTTAGTTTTGACTTAATACAACACTAAATCCACCAACTAAACCACATTAATTAATTTAACTTATTTAAACAACTTAACAACTTTAACAAATTTAGTTTTGACTTAATACAACACTAAATCCACCAACTAAACCACATTAATTAATTTAACTTATTTAAACAACTTAACAACTTTAACAAATTTAGTTTTGACTTAATACAACACTAAATCCACCAACTAAACCACATTAATTAATTTAACTTATTTAAACAACTTAACAACTTTAACTAGTTTAGCTTTCACTTAATACAACACTAAATCCACCAACTAAACCACATTAATTAATTTAACTTATTTAAACAACTTAACAACTTTAACTAGTTTAGTTTTGACTTAATACAACACTAAATCCACCAACTAAACCACATTAATTAATTTAACTTATTTAAACAACTTAACAACTTTAACTAGTTTAGCTTTCACTTAATACAACACTAAATCCACCAACTAAACCACATTAATTAATTTAACTTATTTAAACAACTTTAACTCTTGAACTAGTTTAGTTTTGACTTAATACAACACTAAATCCACCAACTAAACCACATTAATTAATTTAACTTATTTAAACAACTTAACAACTTTAACTAGTTTAGTTTTGACTTAATACAACACTAAATCCACCAACTAAACCACATTAATTAATTTAACTTATTTAAACAACTTAACAACTTTAACTAGTTTAGTTTTGACTTAATACAACACTAAATCCACCAACTAAACCACATTAATTAATTTAACTTATTTAAACAACTTAACAACTTTAACTAGTTTAGTTTTGACTTAATACAACACTAAATCCACCAACTAAACCACATTAATTAATTTAACTTATTTAAACAACTTAACAACTTTAACTAGTTTAGTTTTGACTTAATACAACACTAAATCCACCAACTAAACCACATTAATTAATTTAACTTATTTAAACAACTTAACAACTTTAACTAGTTTAGTTTTGACTTAATACAACACTAAATCCACCAACTAAACCACATTAATTAATTTAACTTATTTAAACAACTTAACAACTTTAACTAGTTTAGTTTTGACTTAATACAACACTAAATCCACCAACTAAACCACATTAATTAATTTAACTTATTTAAACAACTTAACAACTTTAACTAGTTTAGTTTTGACTTAATACAACACTAAATCCACCAACTAAACCACATTAATTAATTTAACTTATTTAAACAACTTAACAACTTTAACTAGTTTAGCTTTCACTTAATACAACACTAAATCCACCAACTAAACCACATTAATTAATTTAACTTATTTAAACAACTTAACAACTTTAACTAGTTTAGCTTTCACTTAATACAACACTAAATCCACCAACTAAACCACATTAATTAATTTAACTTATTTAAACAACTTAACAACTTTAACTAGTTTAGCTTTCACTTAATACAACACTAAATCCACCAACTAAACCACATTAATTAATTTAACTTATTTAAACAACTTAACAACTTTAACTAGTTTAGCTTTCACTTAATACAACACTAAATCCACCAACTAAACCACATTAATTAATTTAACTTATTTAAACAACTTAACAACTTTAACTAGTTTAGCTTTCACTTAATACAACACTAAATCCACCAACTAAACCACATTAATTAATTTAACTTATTTAAACAACTTAACAACTTTAACTAGTTTAGCTTTCACTTAATACAACACTAAATCCACCAACTAAACCACATTAATTAATTTAACTTATTTAAACAACTTAACAACTTTAACTAGTTTAGCTTTCACTTAATACAACACTAAATCCACCAACTAAACCACATTAATTAATTTAACTTATTTAAACAACTTAACAACTTTAACTAGTTTAGCTTTCACTTAATACAACACTAAATCCACCAACTAAACCACATTAATTAATTTAACTTATTTAAACAACTTAACAACTTTAACTAGTTTAGTTTTGACTTAATACAACACTAAATCCACCAACTAAACCACATTAATTAATTTAACTTATTTAAACAACTTAACAACTTTAACTAGTTTAGCTTTCACTTAATACAACACTAAATCCACCAACTAAACCACATTAATTAATTTAACTTATTTAAACAACTTTAACTCTTGAACTAGTTTAGTTTTGACTTAATACAACACTAAATCCACCAACTAAACCACATTAATTAATTTAACTTATTTAAACAACTTAACAACTTTAACTAGTTTAGTTTTGACTTAATACAACACTAAATCCACCAACTAAACCACATTAATTAATTTAACTTATTTAAACAACTTAACAACTTTAACTAGTTTAGTTTTGACTTAATACAACACTAAATCCACCAACTAAACCACATTAATTAATTTAACTTATTTAAACAACTTAACAACTTTAACTAGTTTAGTTTTGACTTAATACAACACTAAATCCACCAACTAAACCACATTAATTAATTTAACTTATTTAAACAACTTAACAACTTTAACTAGTTTAGTTTTGACTTAATACAACACTAAATCCACCAACTAAACCACATTAATTAATTTAACTTATTTAAACAACTTAACAACTTTAACTAGTTTAGTTTTGACTTAATACAACACTAAATCCACCAACTAAACCACATTAATTAATTTAACTTATTTAAACAACTTAACAACTTTAACTAGTTTAGTTTTGACTTAATACAACACTAAATCCACCAACTAAACCACATTAATTAATTTAACTTATTTAAACAACTTAACAACTTTAACTAGTTTAGTTTTGACTTAATACAACACTAAATCCACCAACTAAACCACATTAATTAATTTAACTTATTTAAACAACTTAACAACTTTAACTAGTTTAGCTTTCACTTAATACAACACTAAATCCACCAACTAAACCACATTAATTAATTTAACTTATTTAAACAACTTAACAACTTTAACTAGTTTAGCTTTCACTTAATACAACACTAAATCCACCAACTAAACCACATTAATTAATTTAACTTATTTAAACAACTTAACAACTTTAACTAGTTTAGCTTTCACTTAATACAACACTAAATCCACCAACTAAACCACATTAATTAATTTAACTTATTTAAACAACTTAACAACTTTAACTAGTTTAGCTTTCACTTAATACAACACTAAATCCACCAACTAAACCACATTAATTAATTTAACTTATTTAAACAACTTAACAACTTTAACTAGTTTAGCTTTCACTTAATACAACACTAAATCCACCAACTAAACCACATTAATTAATTTAACTTATTTAAACAACTTAACAACTTTAACTAGTTTAGCTTTCACTTAATACAACACTAAATCCACCAACTAAACCACATTAATTAATTTAACTTATTTAAACAACTTAACAACTTTAACTAGTTTAGCTTTCACTTAATACAACACTAAATCCACCAACTAAACCACATTAATTAATTTAACTTATTTAAACAACTTAACAACTTTAACTAGTTTAGCTTTCACTTAATACAACACTAAATCCACCAACTAAACCACATTAATTAATTTAACTTATTTAAACAACTTAACAACTTTAACTAGTTTAGTTTTGACTTAATACAACACTAAATCCACCAACTAAACCACATTAATTAATTTAACTTATTTAAACAACTTAACAACTTTAACTAGTTTAGCTTTCACTTAATACAACACTAAATCCACCAACTAAACCACATTAATTAATTTAACTTATTTAAACAACTTTAACTCTTGAACTAGTTTAGTTTTGACTTAATACAACACTAAATCCACCAACTAAACCACATTAATTAATTTAACTTATTTAAACAACTTAACAACTTTAACTAGTTTAGTTTTGACTTAATACAACACTAAATCCACCAACTAAACCACATTAATTAATTTAACTTATTTAAACAACTTAACAACTTTAACTAGTTTAGTTTTGACTTAATACAACACTAAATCCACCAACTAAACCACATTAATTAATTTAACTTATTTAAACAACTTAACAACTTTAACTAGTTTAGTTTTGACTTAATACAACACTAAATCCACCAACTAAACCACATTAATTAATTTAACTTATTTAAACAACTTAACAACTTTAACTAGTTTAGTTTTGACTTAATACAACACTAAATCCACCAACTAAACCACATTAATTAATTTAACTTATTTAAACAACTTAACAACTTTAACTAGTTTAGTTTTGACTTAATACAACACTAAATCCACCAACTAAACCACATTAATTAATTTAACTTATTTAAACAACTTAACAACTTTAACTAGTTTAGTTTTGACTTAATACAACACTAAATCCACCAACTAAACCACATTAATTAATTTAACTTATTTAAACAACTTAACAACTTTAACTAGTTTAGTTTTGACTTAATACAACACTAAATCCACCAACTAAACCACATTAATTAATTTAACTTATTTAAACAACTTAACAACTTTAACTAGTTTAGCTTTCACTTAATACAACACTAAATCCACCAACTAAACCACATTAATTAATTTAACTTATTTAAACAACTTAACAACTTTAACTAGTTTAGTTTTGACTTAATACAACACTAAATCCACCAACTAAACCACATTAATTAATTTAACTTATTTAAACAACTTAACAACTTTAACTAGTTTAGTTTTGACTTAATACAACACTAAATCCACCAACTAAACCACAAAAATAAAAAAATAAAAAAAATAATTAAAAAGCGACGGACTAAGAGACGCTGTCCGTCGCTTTTTAAAAATGTTTGACTAGATATTTTGACCAAAAAGCGACGGTCTAAGAGATGTTGTCCGTCGCTTTTTTTAAAAATTAATTAATAAAATAAAATAAATTAAAACGACGGACAGCGTGGTTATTGTTTAATTTATAAATAATTATTTTTAATAAAAAGCGACGGACTAAGAGATGCAGTCCGTCGCCTTTTATAAAATAATTTTAAAAATAATTATTTTAATTAAAAATGACGGACGGCTTCTCTTAGTCCGTCGCTTTTTTGGAGCGACGCTGTCCGTCGCTTTTTCTTCCGTTGTTTTTTAGTAGTTTTTTAGTAGTGGAAATTGATAGTTTGGGGTTGCAAACCCAAGCTTAGATTAGAACTTCGTGGTTTTACTTGGGATATATTGCATTAAGTGAGTAATTGTGATTGATAATTGCATATTGGCCTTAATAGCTAAGTTTTCTTGGTGAAGGGATTTAGATGTTATTGTCAAATGCTAAAGTTGCATGTGAAAAAAAATTCTATATTAAGGTTTTAGATTGGTTTGTAATGCTTTGCACTAGAGGCTTGGTAAAGCTCGTGTGAGTAAACAACGTGTGATTGGGTAATACATTTTATATCTTAGATTGACCTAGCCTATCCATTAGGCATTAATGTTATTGAGCAAACATCTTTACCCATGATCGAAATTGATACCCAATTACCCACACTCCTAGCTTCAATCTCATACTTATTTACTTGATCTTAGTGAGTAATTGTTAACTATACTCTCTAAATTTGATAATTTGAAATTCCTAAGATTTAGTTTATGTTACATGCTGTCTTTCTAAATCTATAAAGAATTAGTTCACGATTTTAACTTCTTAATTGAATTATAACATAGACCGCTCCCGGTATAATTTGACCCCAACCTTGTTTGGGTTTTTTCTGATCAACGATCGCTTGTACACTGATTTATAAGGTGTACAATTGAACATTATCAAAATGCCACCACTGCAAAGGAATGGAGCATAAAATTATTTTAGTGAAGTAATTTTGTGAACTGATTTATTTGTAGTTGAGCACTCTTACCATTGCTTTTCGTATTGTGTTCTTAATAGGTGAAGATATGAGTGTCATTGGTAGAAATGTTGCTAACAATGATGGACACATGAATGATGTGGGAAACTTGAATGAATTCAACATGAAAGATCTTGGGAGTGCGAGAGCTATCCGTTTTTCCCAATCATGAGCAATGCTATATTTCATATGACTAGAACCATTCTCTAACTACTTCAAATGAAAGGGCAGTATAGTGTTTTAGCTCTGAAGACCCTCATGATCACTTTTAGAAGTTTGTGGATGTGTGTGGCCCATTCATTTTCAAAAAACATCACTCAAGAGTCCATCCAGCTAAGATTGTTTCCTTTTTCTTTGACGGGTGAGACTATGAAGTGATTGACGGAGTTTCTAAGAGATTCAATGTAACGACCCTCAAAATGAAGTAGGATAAAGTAGAGTCCGCACATGAGTTTTATGTATTAATAACTTGTTAAAATAATGAAGAATAGCCTTTTAGTCAGCTTTAAAGAGTTTGGAAGTCAAACGTCAAGGGACGACCAAGACGTTCGGAAACTTAGTCTTTTACGTGTTGGTGTGTTCTAGTATGTTGTTCATGTTTTTATGTGTTGTTTGGAGTCTAAAATCAGTGGAGGTGACCCTAGTGTCTTAATAAATGTTTTAGGGTCAAAACGTTTGGATACGACTCCCCGTGGGCCACCCTAAGGGTCCCCGAGGAGGACCCCAACCTTGGCCAAGCAAGCTTGAAGTTGTGCTTGGAGGGAGCATGTCCGCATCGCGGACTAGCTACACCAAGGGCTAAAAGTTTGATCCGCATCGCGGACATGTCGCAGACTCTACTGTCTCGAAGTTAATTTCCAGAAAACTTGTGGGAACACCTCTGCGTCGCGAATTTGTTTCTCGACGAAATCTGCGAAAATAAAACTCAAGTTTGACTTATTTAAAAAGGTCCAACTAAGTGAGGGATAGTTTGGGTACTTCGGGGAATTATTAAAAATGGTTATTCTATCTATTTTAGGGTATTTTAAGTTGGTTAAAACCCCAAAGCCTAAAATTAGACCCCATTCTTCAAATTGACCCTTCCCTCTCAAAATAGATTCTCTCAAAAACTCCATTGAAGACCTTGATGAAGCTCAAGCTAGAAGATGGGTTTTCAACTGATTTCTTCTTCAATTTCATGGGTCTTCAATAATTAAGGTATGGTAACTCTTGATTCTTGAATAACCTCTCATTCAAGGAGTTCTATCAAAGATCTTCAAAAGTGATTCAAAGACCAAAATTCCCAATTTTCAATCTAAACATGGGTTCCTTGTCAAACGATTTTCTAAATCATTCTATTGATGAATTAATGTGGAATTAATGTTTTTAAGACAATTTTCAAAGGAATTCTTGAAGAACCCATGATCCCCAAATTCTCAAAAATGGGCCTATGATGTGGGTCTTTGTGAATATGATCTCTATTGGTGAAATTATGTTTAGATTAGATTGTATTGATGTTTCCTATGATTATCTATACTTATTCATGTTGAATTGTTGGTATATTGATGAGTTGAGGATTATGGCCTTATGGGCAAAGTTATGGGTTGATCCCTTTGTTTATAGAATTGTACTTAGATTATGTTTATGTTATTGAATTACATTGTTGATTCCTATTTCTATATATGTCAATTGATTATGAATTGTTGAGGATTGATCCATGGTGATCATGGCTTGGAGAATTGGTAAGTTGACCTAACTTCTAGTCTATAGAATGAGAATTGATGTTGTGTGGTTTGATCCA
>NW_006239178.1:360206-385189 GCF_000226075.1 Solanum tuberosum | reverse complement strand
GATGAGCTTGGCTTACTATTCCCAAGTTCGGGTGTGTCCTTAAAGATTCAAGGACCTTTATGTTAAAGAGTTTCCTTAAGTTCTATGTACTAGATAGTAGTTTCTTTTGTATTGTAAGGGATGTGTCCCTCTTGTGTTGTAGTCATGTTTTAAGATGGCTACCTTGAGACGTAGTACTCCAATTTTTGTATTAAAGGTTTAATGAGGTGACTTTTATGTCTTGTGTTATATTATGAAGAAGTTTTAAATTTTCGGCTATTTTTCTATGATAAATACTATGACGAATGCTAAGGGCTTGTATAACACCTCCGAGAGGTCGAATACGCCGGTAATGACTAGGGGGTGCTCTCGGGTCGTTACATTCAATTACATCCTGGGAGGAACTAACTGTAACATTTCTAGAGAGATTTTTTCCCATCAAAGATGTTGAAGCTTCGAAATGACATTCAAAATTTCAAATGTATTGATGGTGAGCCAATTCATGAGACTTGGCAGAGGTTCCAAAAAAAAGTTTATTCAATGTCCAAATCATGGTTTCCTTGATAACGTTTTCTTGCAATTCTTCTATTGAAGCCTTGATACAGTGAATAAAGGAACCACTGACTAACTTGTGTGTGGCGGAGTCATGCGGCAACCATTCATAGTAGCTTCAGCTTTGCTAGATGAGATGATAAGGATCAATTGATCCCTGCATACTAGGAAAGATCAAGTCTTCCCCATCTCTTTTTGTATGACTAAGGAGAAGATGGAGAAAAACCAAGAGCGTGACAAGAATATGACAAAAATAATGACCCAACTTGATTTACTATCAAAGCATATCATGAGTGGTAAATTCACAGCGATAAATGTAATGAAAGCAAGTAGTGGGATGAGTTCAGAAGATGATATGTTTGAGACAATGTATAATGAAGAGTTTCAATTCTTGGGCAACCAAGTGGGGGTTCTCGTCTGAGCTATCAAAAGTCGGGCAAAAATCAATTTTGGAACAAGAAACATGGAGGCATTTGGAGATATACAGAAAGGGATTAGCATGATAGGGGCATAAATTGGAGATATTGTGAAGGGGAAAGAGATTGTTATGTGCCAGTGCATGACCGACCCACGACAAAGGAACAATAAGAAGATCTGGAAAGTTTTTGGACTAAAGATATGTTCGGGAGGATACTCAACAAAATAGAAGATTCTGACAAGGTGCTGAAAGAGATGAAAACTAATTTCTCTTCTTTGACTCAAACTGTCACCTCACACTCGGTCTCCATAAAGAAACTTGAGACACAAATGAGTCAAATCTCAACTTATTTAAATCCTAGAACAAAGGGAGGGTTGCCAAGTGATACAATTGCTAACTCGAAGAATGATGCTCATGTATTGGCTATTGTGACCCAAAGTGGTATGGCATTGAATAATGATGCTTCCAATGAAGATTATGGATCTAACAAGGTGATTGTCGATAATGGATCACTGATGGAAACTAATGTTAATAAGCCGGAGTTTGTTGCTAAGAAAGCCAATAGTGACAATCTCGCGAGTGATTGTGATGCAAATTTTGGGGGTGGCATGTCTATTCCACTGATGAGTCCACAAATTAGACTCATTTAGGGTTATATTTCATAGAAATTGTGTCCTCAAATGCTTATTTTATCTCAATATCTAATGAAAACCTTTAAGTTTCAGGTATTTGAAGTTTGAAGGAAAGCATGGACACTACGTCGCAAAAAGGAACGAAAAGGCTGAAAAGAACAAAGAAATGAAGGCCTGAGGATCGCCGAGTCAACTCGGCGAGTCGCCGAAGGGTCTTACTTCACCTTTTGTTCCAGTGTGCTGAGCCCTAAAGGAAAGGATTAAGTCTGCAGAAAAAAGGAAGCAGTCGGCGCATCGCCGAGAAGTTCTGCGAAGCAGTACCATGTCGCCCAATGACCTAGAACACGACGATGTTGAAGGCTGGTGCAAGACGGTGGTGAACTACACCAAAAGGCGAATCACCGAGTTGATCGGCGATTTCGACTAACGACGCCGAATGATCCGCTGCAACACAAATCTATAAAAACTATAAATACTAGTTAGAGTTGTAGTTTTAAGAGTCGAACAATTATTATAATTTTCATATAGAATAGTATTTTTTGATATTTTTATTCTCTTGTTGAGAAGGTTTTGAAGACTTGAAGATCCAAATGGTTTCATCTTCAAGATTTGGATTTGGGTCTCTTGGATTCTTCAATTTTAGCCTATATCAAGACTTAAATCTCCATACCCAGTTGAATGCAAGCTCAATTTGGTATAAATTTCTATCTCTTATACATGTGTGGCTAAAACCCCCAATTCTTGGGGTGTGATTTAGCGAATATGGGTTAAGATAATTGTTGGGTCTTGCTTGCTGATAGTTTAATCATAGTTTAATTGTGATTTCGTTTAGTAGTGGTGGATGAATTTAATGAATTTGTAGTTGCAAATACAAGTTTATTTAAGTGTTTTCGGCTTGCTCGAGAGAGTGGTCGTAAAATTAAGACTACTAAATTGATGGCCAGTACGAGTGGGTCGACATGAGGTTCAGCTCGAGAGAGCAAACCCTAGTCCCATGTCCACACATTCAGCTCGAGAGAGTGAGTGGGTTAAGCTGTAACCTGGTCTTCATGCGGCAAGTTGGTGTCCGAGAGGAACGCATTTGACACGGGGTAAGTTGCTCGAGAGAGAGCTTATCCCCCTTAAAGTCTAGCCTAGTCACAATTACTCTATGAATCTTCTATCGAAAGCATATACCCAATAATTTATCTTAATTCTTATTCCCGTCACATCCCAAGGATCCCCTATTATTATTTAGGAACCCTTGTTTTTTTTTTGCTATTTTTACTTACTTGCGACAAAAACCCCCATTGTTAATTGACACTCTTGTGTCCCCCTTTTAATTTACAATGTTTTTAATCGTTAATGTCTTTAGCTACGACTAGTTAGAACTAAGTTTTATTTTTCTATTAATTATCAAAACCACTCTCTTGGGAACGATCCCAACCCTTGGTTGGGTTACTAAACTATTGTACGATCGTAGACACTTGCATCGAAAGTTGTGTCTTGATTACGCAAACATCAAAATGGCGCCGCTGCTGGGGAGTGGTGTTATTTGATAATTCTTAGTTTAGTATAAATTTTGTTCTTCTTAGTTGTAGTTTACTTACCTAATTTTTAGTTTTGTATTTTGCTTGTTTGAGCTTTAAAAGAAGAGGAGGTGAATATATCAATCAACACATGCTAGCTAATGGAGTTTCCTCTATTAGAGGTAATGATGATTCGGGATCGTATCCTAACCTTTAAGCAATTGGAGGGTGAAAGGGTCCACAAGGCATGGGAAAAGGTTTAAAGAACTGATCATGCAATGCCAATTCATGTCATTCCCAACATAATCTTTCTTGACTTCTCTACAGAAGTCTTGGCCCCGAAAACAAGAGGTTGGTCGACCAACTCATTCCGGGTGGTATTGCAAAATAGCGATATGCGAGGGCAATACAACTGCTCGACAACATAGCTAAAATGAGCTAAGAAGTAGAAAAGTATTTCATGTTGGCCACACTGATGATTAAGTTGGATGAGCTTGCCAAAAAGATGATGAAGACCGAAGTCCAGTGCAAGAGGAAGGATAAATACATCCCTCCTCATGAGCGACGAAGTCCCAAGGACAATGAGGTTAAACACCTTGAGGGAATACTCTCAATCATTTTCCACAAGGTAACTGAGCAAGATAGAGAGCTGGAAGAAATGAAGGAAAACATTGAAGGGATGAAGCGAATGATTTGGTCTCATTCCAGAGCCGTCCAGCTGCTTGAGAACCTTTTGGGACATGTATTTCCCCATCTCCAATTCCAACAAAACAGGGGGTTGCCTAGTGATACTATGGCTAACCCCAAAAATAGAGTTTGAGTGTTGACGTGTGTCATCCCACGACGTTAACTAAGGCACTTCTTAGGAGGCAACCCAAGGTTTTAAATGCTTTGTTTTATTATAGAAATAATGGTGTATTGATTTTTCAGGTTGAAATGTGGAGAGTGATCGACAAGTGTAGATTGGCAATCTATAGGTCCATTCCGCGAATCACCAAAGGGTTCGGCGACCCCGAACTAGACCACCGTTAGACTCAAGACCAATTTACTTTGGAATCTGTAAAACTCGATGAGGAAGGTGACTACTCGGCATCATGCCGAGTAGTTCGGGGATCGTGACTAATGTCGCCGAATGGGCAACAAATGGACAGTTTTAAAGGCCAATGATTGCAAAGTTTGACAACTTTTCATTTTCCACTCGATTTTAACTTTCGCAAATGTGCACCTAGTAAGTAATTTTCATTATCTTTGCATTCCTGGTATTTTAGTCGTCGATTGGTGTTCGGACTTGGGATTACATTGCCTCCTAGAATTTCAAAGTACATCGATCAACATAAAAAGTTGGTTTTCCCAAATCCCGAGACTACATTGAAACATTTGTTCTCTTATGCAATTGGGCTTATTGAATTGACGTGTGTTGGGCCTCTATAATAGATTTAGATTATCGAAATGCCGAGTTCAATCTATTAATCTTGCCCATTTTATCTTGATTTTTAAACTCTCTTTTTGTTGCGGGTAGAAATGAGTTAAATTTTGTGGGGTTGTGCGTGCATGATGTTTATCATGATTAAGTGTTATGGGTCTGAGCTTAATTTTACTAGTGCATAGTTTAATTTTGTTTTCAAGGGTTGCGGGGTTGAAGTCGAGAAAATAGGTTGGAAATAGGCACGTTGGGACGTTAGGCGAGATGGGTCGAACTCGCTAAACCACTCGGTGGTTCGCCTAATGACCCCATCTCGCCTTTAATTTCATGCTACTTGTGATATGGATTCTGTAACTTTCGGCGAGAAATCATTGATCGCCAAAAGCATTCAGCAACTCGCCGAAAGTCTCCTTGATTGCCATTTGTCTGTACCCCTGAACCTTTTCACACTGTATCTTTCGGCGGATAAAACCCTGCTCGCCAAAGCAACTTGGCGAATCGCCGATCTATTCGGCGAGTTTTTCTGCAATTGTGTCCCTATGAATTTAATTTAGTTGTTTTAACTTCTTCCTAATTCTTTGCAGAAATGGCTAGATCGAAGGTTGCAGGAAGAGGCAGGCCACCACAAGGTAAAACAAAAGGGATTACAATCAACGAGGATACAATTGCATCCAGAAGCAAAGTTGCTGAACTTTCAACAACGGGTGGGAAAGGCAAGGGCAAAGACAAGACCCTTGACTTATCAGATGCAAGCACTGACAGTGATGGATTTTATAGAAATGATCCCAACCAATCTGAAAGCGAAGGTGTGGGTTGTGATGAGGATGATCTGTTAATAGCACAGAGGGCTGAGTGAGCTGAATAATCCATCCAGGGTCAGGACTCCCCAACCTAGCACTACTACACCTCCAGTTCCAGAACAAGCAATGGTATTAACGTCTCTAGTACAAGGTCCTCTGCTTAAGTTAATGAATCGAGTAAAGGCTGAGGGGCTGAGGGCAATTCTGGAAGAAAAGCGTCTATCCATAGACGGGGTTATAGACAGGCACCCAGACATATTGGAATGCCTGAGATACCACAAGTTCCAAATCTTCACCAAACCCCGTGGCCCTTATATTCCAAGCTGGGTAAGATAGTTCTACAGTGCATACAGTGCACTAATACCCTAGAAAAAGTAGCTAGCAGCAACCTTTAAGGAACTGGACTTTGTGGTAGTTAGAGGAAAGAGGGTGAAGTGTGATAGTGAGGCAATCAACGCAGTCTTGGGCATGTCCATGAATACTAGGGATCACTGGCAGCACCTGATCAGAACAAAGAATCTAGACGAGATGAAAAAGTGGTTCGCCTCACTAATTTCAGACGATACTCCAAAGTGGTTGACGAAAAGAGTTCCGATTGAAAAGAAAGAACTAAACATAACCACAAGGATCTAGTTCAGTTTTATCAACATCACATTATGCTGTCCCAGAATGAATCGATCCTTCGCCTTGCCAAAGCAGCTTGCCTAGGTTGCATCATAGAGAAAACTCGGATAAACATGGGTACAATCATTGCTTCAGAAATACTCATGTCTGCAAGGCAGAGCCAGACCTCATTTCCATTCCCAGTATTGATCACAGAATTATGCAAATAAGCTCGGGTACCTCGAGATGCCAAGAAGGATATGGAAGTGATGCTCACAGCCTCTACTGATATTCGGAGGATCGAAGCGGAGTACCTTAAGGATCAAGAATAAAGGAAGAAGGCAACATCGGTGGAGTTAGTAAACACAGAATCATCCCCTGCAGAGGCATCTCTGCCTACTCCGGCCCCTGCGCCTTCAAGTATATTCATTGCCACTGCTACTCCCACTGATACTCCAGGTTCTTCTGCTGCTGCACGGTCTCCCAGACCCACTACTATTGTTGTTGTTTCTCGACCTCCACTCACCCAGGCTTCCCTACTCAGGATGGGACAACTGGCTCTTTTTGCTGATTGTCGAGCTGCCAGTTTAGAGGCCTCTGTTCCAGGCATGATCCAGGTTGCCCTAACTGATGTTGTGACACCTCTGAGCACTACCATTGATGCCCTAGTGGCCAGGAAAGCGATGTGTGAGAACAACCAAAGTCCCACAAAGGAGGTGACGGCTTTAAAAGCTACCATTGCTAAGCTGCGAAAATATGTAGACCACCTGAAGTCCACCAATGTGTCCATGATCTTTGGAACAGTGGAGATTCTAGACGTGCCTGAGATACCTCAGACCACCACAGGACTTGGGGATGGAATGGAGCATACAACTTATCCTGAATCAGAGGCAGAGACTGACGAAGAGATGTTTGAGGAAGCTGCAGCAGACGACATAGCCGAGACTGAAGAAATCATAGTAGATGTTGTTGTGTAGGCTTCCTTGGCAAAGGCTCCTACTGCTGGATCCAGTGAAGATGGTCCTTCTGGGGTCACTCCGGGCACTGATGCCCAGACAGATGGAGCGACTACTTAGACAGGATCCCCTCTTTACCTCCCTTTTTCATTCGGATTCTGTGTTATTTGCATTTGAGGACAAATTTATTTTATTTGTGGTGGGGCCACACCTTTTGTGTGCTACTTTTGTTTGTGTTTTGTGTACGTATTTGGGATGTTCTATTTAAAATTGTGTTAAATACTGCTTTCTATGGATGTTTGAGCTTATGGCTCCTTTTATTTTAAATTGCAAAATGATTTGGACCCTTCCGAATTTTTTTGAATTTTTCACACATTTTCGCCACCCTTTATATGCTCTTGAATGTGGATGTTCTTTTGCAAAAATTTGAGTCTCGGTTACAATCAATATCGATGACTTGAATAGTGCTCTCAATCGAACGAACATGAATGCGTAGCTACGATGAGGCCAAATGAAGTTGCATAGACAATATGTGAACTCTTTGCATCTCGTTTTGACTAGCCTAGTATCGAATCGAGTCTCTTGTAATGACTCTTGTTTGACTATAGTGTCGATGCCTATTGTGATGAGCTTACCTGTGAACTATGCATTATAGATCCTAGAATTTTCCCTGTTGGTCCGGTCAACTGAGTGATGCTATCTCTAGATATGATCTTAGGCAACTTCTATGAGTGTGAGCCAATTTGACATATGCCACAAAGGAGGTATATGTCAAATTGGCTCACATTGGCTATCAAATTGGCTCACATTCGTAGAAGTTGCCTAAGATCATATCAAGAGATAGCATAACTCAGTTGACCAGACCAACAGGGCAAATTCTAGGATCTATAATGTATGCATAGTTCACAGGTAAGCTCATCACAATAGGCATCGACATTATAGTCAAACAAGACTACACACTTTCGCTAGTGTGCAACGGTCATTACAAGAGACTCGATTCGATACTAGGCTAGTCAAAACGAGATGCAAAGAATTCACATATTGTTTATGCAACTTCATTTGGCCTCATCGTAGCTGCGTATTCACGTTCGTTCGATTGTGAGCACTATTCAAGTCACCGGTATTGATTGGAACCGAGACTCAATTTTTTGCAAAATAACAGCCACATTCAAGAGCATATAAATGGTGGTGAAAATGTGTGAAAAATTCAAAAAAATTTGGAAGGGTCCAAATCATTTTGCAATTTAAAATAAAATGAGCCATAAGCTCAAACATCCATAGAAAGCAGTATTTAACACAATGTTAAACAGAACAGCCCAAATACATACACAAAACACAAACAAAAGTAGCACACAAAAGGTGTGGGCCTCACCCCACCATTTGTTCTCAAATGCAAATAACAGAATATCCAGACTTTAGAATAGAGAAGGACAGAGAGGGAGGTACAAAAAAATCTTGTCTACACAGTCGCTCCGTTTGTCTGGGCATCAGTTCCCGATGTGTCAGCCTTGAACTTGATAATGGCCCCCAGAGCTTCTTCAGAAGATTATGCGGCAGCTGACTTACTAAGATTGTCCAAGTCATGAGCTGCCAGAAAAGAGTGGATAGCTGTGAAGAATTCACGTCTCCATGAGGGAATAGTGGGGTCTCGGGGATTTGTTCTCTTGTTGGCACTGGGCTTCTTGTCCTCATTATCCATTTTTGGGAGGATTTGTTGCCTTTGTATTTTTCCTGAAATTTTTCGCTCTTGTTTGTCGGGGTGGCATATCTCTTCCAGCTACTTTAGGTTTAGCCATTTCTGCAAAGCTTCGAGAAAAAGTTAGAAAGTATTCAGACAAAAGCAAGGCAGTTAAATTGCAAAATCACTTCGCTGAACTAGTTGGCGAAGCGCGCAGCTACTTCGGCGGTTCACCGAGTGCAGTGCATAGAAAATACAAAGGTGCAGACAAAGGGCGAAAAAGAAGTCTTTCGGCGAGTCGCCGAATGCTTTTTGCGATCAAAGGTTTCTCGCCGAAAGTTACAGGACCCATATCACAAGTAACATGAAATTAAAGGCGAGATGGGGTCAATAGGCGAATCGTCGAGTGGTTTAGAGAGCTCGACCAACTCACCTAACGTCCCAACGTGCCTATTTCCAACCTAACTTCTCGACTTCACCACCGCAACCCTCGAAAACAAAATTAAGGCATGTACAACTCAAATTAGGCTTAAACCCAGTGACAATCATGCACAACCCATGATTTTCATCCAATTTAAAGTGTAACTTTCAGGAATTAACTATTTAACTTAGTACGGGCGAAATTTGCGAACCTAACAGGTAAACAAATATTCAAATCCTACCAGATAGTCCCAGCACACATCATCAAAGTAATGCCATTTCATTTGAGTACAACAATCAAGGAAAGGAACGTGGAGTTTGAACTACCAACATTTTATGCCAATCAAATGGATATTGAGATTCTAGGAAGCAATGTGATCCAACTCGTAGCACAATTCGACACTAAAAATACTCTAGAAATGCAAAAATATAGGAGCTAGCATGCGGGTGTGAGTTTGGGAAGACAAAAAGTGAGGGAAATGGAATGAAGTTGAAACTTTTAAACCTTTGGCTTGCAAAACCGTCCATTTTTCACCCGTTCGGCGACATTAGTCCCGATCGCTGATCTATTCGGCGTAACGCCAAATAGTCATTTACCCCACCAAAGTTTACAGAACCTCCATGTTGTGTGGGAGTCCAAACGGCGGTCTCTGTCGAGATCGCCAACACGATCGGCGGTTCGCCAATAATTTCATGTGCTCGCCGAGTTTTACAGACTCCAATGCAAGATGATCTTGAGTCTAACGGCGGTCTAGTTCAGAGTCGCTGAATCATTTGGTGATTCGCTGATTAGACCTGTTGCTCGCCAATTTGCACTAGTTGTTCACTCTCCACACTTCCATCTGCACAATCAACACACCATTATTTTATCAAAGTAACATAAAGAAATAAAGGGTTTTGGGTTGTCTTCCAAACAACGCCTTAGTTAACGTCGCGGCACGACGCAGCAGCGCCTTCAGGCGTCTTCCAAATACACCACTTCAACAAAACATATCTCTTGACAATCCCCCAAATATAATTTCAGATGTTGACCGTTCACTTTAAATGGAGGTCCTTCCTGATCTTCAACTTCTATGGAACTATTGGTGAACACTCACGTTACTCTAAAAGGTCCAGACTATTTGGATTTGAGCTTTCCGAGAAAGAATTTAAGTCGAGAGTTGTATAACAAAACCCAATATCCTACCTTGAAGTCCTGCTTGAGTATCTGAGTGTCATGCCACTTCTTGATCTTCTCTTTGTAGAAGGCTGAACTTTCGTACGATCTGATTTTAAATTCATCTAGTTCATTCAGCTGCTCTACCCTCTCCCTTGAAGTTTTTGACCAGTCCAAATTTAAAGCTTTCAATGCCCACAATGCTTTTTGTTGTAACTCGGCGGGTAAATGACAAGCCTTACCATAAACCAACTGATATGGAGACATACCGATAGGTGTTTTGTACGCGGTCCGATATGCCTATAGTGCATCATCGAGTTTCCTAGACCAGTCAGTTTTGTTGACATTTACTGTCTTTGCCAAGATGCTTTTGATTTCCCGATTTGACACTTCGACTTGGCCACTTGTTTGGGGATGATATGGGGTTGCTACTTTGTGTTTCATACCATATTTGCTCAGTGCCATTGAAAACCACCTATTGCAAAAGTGGGACCCCCCATCGCTAATGATTGCCCTCAGAGTGCCAAATCTTGCGAAGATGTAGCGTTTCAGAAATTGGACAACACATTTTCCTTCGTTATTTGGAAGTGCGATGGCTTTCACGCATTTGGAAACATAATCTACAGCCACCAAGATATATTTATTTTCAAATGAGCTCACAAATGGGCCCATGAAATTGATCCCTCATACATCGAATAGCTCGACCTCTAAAATATGAGTGAGAGGTAATTTGTGTCTTCTAGACACTCCGCCTTACTGCTGACATTGAGAGCATTTCTTCGCAAACTCATCTGAATCCTTGTAAAGGGACGTCCAGTAATATCCACTCTGGAGAACTTTAGCGGCGGTGCGAATACCACCATGGTGACCTCCCACTGGAGATGTATGACAAGCATGGAGAATTTCTACCGCTTCTTCTTTCGGAACACACCTTCTAATAACATGGTGAGCACACTCTCAAAACAAGTATGGTTCATCCCAAAAGTACTTTTTAACATCGAACATGAACCTCTTCGGTTGGTAAAAGGTCAACTCATCCGGCATCAGCCCACACACAATGTAATTTGCAAAATCCGTATACCATGGCGTACGTTTGAGAGATATTGCCAACACCTGTTCATCGGGGAAGGAGTCGTCTATGTCGACCTCATGCTTATCATTTTCCCTTACATCCAAACTTGATAAGTGATCAGCCACTTGATTTTCGCATCCTTTTCGATCTTCTACCTCAAAATCAAATTCTTGTAATAGTAGCACCCACCTTATCAATATTGGTTTTGCATCTTTCTTTGCCATCATGTAACGGAGTGCAGCATGATCAGTATGTACGATTACTTTGGTGTCTAGCAAGTATGCCCAGAACTTTTCAAATGCATAGACTACCGCAAGCAACTCTTGTTCAGTGACCGTATAATTTTGCTGGGCACTATTTAGAGTCTTGCTTGCGTAATAAATTGGGTGAAATAGTGTGTTGCACTTTTTCCCCAACACGACCCCCAATACTATACCGCTAGCATCACATACTAATTCAAAAAATTCGGACCAATTAGGGCTAATGATAATCGGGGTTGATACTAGTTTCTCTTTGAAACACTGAAATGCAGCCATACAAGCATCATTAAAATAGAATTTCACATCCTTCTCTAAGAGTTAGCATAATGGGTGGGCAATCTTTGAGAAGTCTTTAATGAACCTTGGGTAGAACCATTCATGCCCCAAGAAGCTGCGAACACCCTTCACTGAAATCGGGGGGGGGGATAATTTGTCAATGACCTAAATTTTCGCCTTGTCAACTTCCAGCACCTTTTGCGACACCTTGTGCCCAAGAACGATACCTTCTTTCACTATAAAGTAACATTTCTCCCAATTCAGAACCAGATTTGTTTCCACGCATCTTTGGAGTACCTGCCCTAGGTGTGTCAAGCATTCTTCAAACGTATACCCTATGATAGAGAAGTCGTCCATGAATGCCTCCATAGAGTCTTCGACCATATCCGCAAAAATAGACAACATGCAATGCTGAAATGTTGTTGGGGCATTACATAGCCCGAATGGCATCCTTTTGAATGCAAATGTTCCATAAGGGCAAATAAAAGTGGTTTTCTCTTGGTCTTCCGGCGCAATAGAGATTTGATTGTAACCAGAGTACCCATCCAAAAAACAATACCACCATTTTTCTGATAACCGGTCAAGTATCTGGTCCATAAAAGGCATTGGAAAATGGCTTTTCTTGGTCCATGAGTTAAGCTTTCGATAGTCCATGCATACTCTCCACCCAGTCACTGGTCTTGTCGGCACAAGTTCTCCTTTTGCATTTGGGACTACGGTTATACCTCCCTTTTTCGGTACACATTGCACCGGACTTACCCACTTACTATCTGCAATAGGGTAGATCACTCCCACATCTAGCCACTTGATAACCTCTTTTTTCACCACCTCTTGCATTGGAGGGTTCAATCTCCGTTGATGCTCCACACTAGATTTACATTCACTGTCGAGCCGAATCTTGTGAGTACAGATGCCAGGAGGAATTCCTACTATATCAGCTATTGTCTATCCAATAGCTTATATATGTTTCTGCAGTACTTCAATGAGCAATTTCACCTGCATTTCAAGCAAATCGGCTGTGATAATCACTGGTAAAGTATTATTGGCTCCTAAGAAGGCATATTTGAGATAAGAGGGTAGGGCTTTTAACTCCAAATTCGATGGTTCTTTAGTTGATGGCTTTGCAGGAAGACTTTCTCTGTTTTTCAGGTCGATATCCAACTGGATTGGATTCCTTGAATATACTCCTAATCCTGATAAGGCAGCTACCACTTCTTCATAGCCTTGAACTTCGGATTCATAATAATTGGCAAGTACATATTCAAGGGGTTCATTCTTACGCATTAAATGACTCACACTTGCCACTGCCTCATCTATAACATCCTCAGTAGACACCACATGAATATTATTTGGTTGCTTCATGGATTTACAGATATTGAAGGTCACCTCATCATCGTTCACACAAAACTTCAATTTCTCACCTTCGACATCCACTAATGCTCTCCCGGTAGCTAAGAATGGCCTTCCCAAAATAATGGGGATTTCAACATCGATCTCACAATCTAGAAACACAAAATTAGCCAGAAAAATGAACTGATCTACTTTTACCAATATGTCATAGAGTATCCCCACTGGGTGCTTGATTGATCGATCAGCCATAAGGAGTCTCATTGTGGTTGCCTTTGGTTCACCCAAACCAAGTTGCTTGTATATTGCATAGGGCATCAAGTTAATGCTTGCTCCTAAATCGTACAGAGCTTTAGCGAATTGGAGCATGCCAATTGTGCACGGGATTGTGAAGCCTAGGATCTTCTCTCTTAGTGATTTGACTCATTTGTCATAATTGCACTGCAACTATGGGGCACCTCAATCGTTTCATAGTCCAAGCTCCTTTTCTTTGTAATCAGTTCTTTCATGAATTTGGCGTATCCCGGCATTTCCAACAACGCTTCCACCAGAGGAAGGTTAATTGATAAGTTCTTGAATACTGAAAAAAAATTTGAACTTCTCATCTTCATTCTTCTTTTTCAAACGTTGGGGAAATGGTGGAGGTATCTTGGGTAAAGGGTGCATGACTTTTGGAACTTGCACTTGTTGCTCCGCTTCCTCCTGTGGTTCTTTGGTAAGGTTTTGTCAAATAGGTAATTGTTGTTCCTCCACATCTTAGCTCTCTTCATGATTTTGAGCATCCTCATCTTCCATCACATTCCCTATTTCCACCCTGCCGCTACGGGTAACTACAGCCAGCTCTCTTTCAATATCTTCCAACGGTGTTTTGGACGTTCATTGAGTTGATAATGGACTCAATTTATCTTCCAGCATTTTGATGGCATCAACATGAGAATTCACTTTACTATTCAATAATGAAAAGTCATCTTTCATCCCTTTTAGCAAATCATCAGAGCCGTCAACTCTATCGAGTATGCACGATAACAAATCATTTACCTGAGGACTACTTGCACTCCCTTTAGATTTTGGGCTTTCACTCAAGTGAGTATGGTCCTCCTCATGATCATCCTGCTCAGCCCAATCTTGCCAATATCTTCTTGGTTCTTCACCCCTATAATAGTTCCAACCTTGATTTCCGCCCCGTTGTTGATGGCGTGGGTGGAAACCCTCCTCATATCTTATGGAGTTTAAACCTTGATTCTCCCCCGGTCTTGAGTAACAGGAAGAAAAACCCTCCTCAACTAGAAATACTCCATGTGTCCCCTTCATATGTTCTTGTAGAATTTCCATTTGAGACAACATCTTTTTGATGTTTTCGTCCATTTCCCTTTCTTTATCTATTTGTTCTTGTGTTAATCAGAAGCACAGTGGGGAAACTTGATCATCCTTGGTGTACCATACCTGGTATACTTTAGTCATACCATCTAGGAGAAATGAGGATACTTCAAATGATTGTAACATTATTCCTCCTTGCACCAATTGTTCAGCTATCCCTTTTATTAACCAAGTCCGGACTATGGTAAAAGTATTGGGGCAACAATTAACCTGGCAGTCCATGCGTTGGGCACTTACACAAAAATCTCTTGAACCTTGTCCATGATTCGTGAATTGGTTCACCCTCCTTTTGCTTGAAATTGTGTATGTCGTCTCTCAGTTTCATCATTCTTGATGGAGGAAAGAATCTTTCATGAAATTCCATAACCAGCTCCTCCCATGATTTGATGGAGTTGTTTGGAAGCTCGACCATCCATTTAGTAGCTCCCCCGGTCAATGATAATGGAAATAAGCGAAGCCGTATGGATTCTTGAGATAGATTCTTCAACGATAAAGGGGTGCACACTTCCACAAAGCTTCGTATATGTACGTGCAAATCTTCATGATCTAACCCTCCAAATAAACCTCTTGAATGTATGAGTTGGAGTGTTGCGCTAGTAACTTCGAACATTGCATTTTCGTCGGCTTGTGGCATGCAAATTGGACCCACCTCGCCTACATGGGCAGGGTTGTAAACACTATTAACATCATCGATGTCGTCTCGATGAAAAGCATCACCTGATGGGTGACCCGCTTGGCAGCTATTCTCCCCATTTGCACTCATATGTCCTGTTGTGACACACAAATACTCAAAGCAAAACTGAAGATTAAGTGAGTAAACGAAAACTAAGAAGAACAAAAATGCAACTAATCTAAAAATTCTCAAATAACACAACTCCCTGGCAGTGGCGCCATTTTGATGTTTGCGTAATCAAGACACAACTTCTGATGCAAGTGTCTACAATCGTACAATAGTTTAGTAACCCAACCAAGGGTTGGGATTGTTCCTAAGAGAGTGGTTTTGAGAATTAATAGAAAAATAAAACTTAGTTCTAACGAGTCGTAACTAAAGATATTAACGATTATAAACATTGTAAATTAAAAGGGGGACACGAGAGTGTCAATTAACAATGGAGGGTTTTGTCACAAGTAAGTAAAAACAGCAAAATAAACAAGGGTTCCTAAGTAATGATAGGGGATCCTTGGGATGTGACGGGAATACGGGTTACACTAGATTATTGGGCACATGCTTTCGATAGAAGATTCATAGAGTAATTGTGACTAGGCTAGACTTTAAGGGGGATAAGCTCTCTCAAGCAACTTACCCCATTTCAAATTTGTTCCTCTCAGACACCCACTTGCCGCAAGAAGACCAGCCTACGCCTTAGCCCACTCACTCTCTTGAGCTGAGTGTGTGGACATGG
Organism: Solanum tuberosum; assembly: GCF_000226075.1. Lineage (NCBI taxonomy): Eukaryota > Viridiplantae > Streptophyta > Magnoliopsida > Solanales > Solanaceae > Solanum > Solanum tuberosum. The sequence goes on along the minus strand of NW_006239178.1, from coordinate 369,329 downwards.
GACTAGTGTTCACTCTTTCGAGCTAAACCTCATGTCGACCCACTCACACTGGCCATCAATCTAGTGGTCTTAGTTTTACGACCTCTCTCTCGAGCAAGCCGAAAACACATAAATCGAAAACTAAGAAGAACAAAAATGCAACTAATCTAAAAATTCTCAAATAACACAACTCCCTGGCAGTGGCGCCATTTTGATGTTTGCGTAATCAAGACACAACTTCTGATGCAAGTGTCTACAATCGTACAATAGTTTAGTAACCCAACCAAGGGTTGGGATTGTTCCTAAGAGAGTGGTTTTGAGAATTAATAGAAAAATAAAACTTAGTTCTAACGAGTCGTAACTAAAGATATTAACGATTATAAACATTGTAAATTAAAAGGGGGACACGAGAGTGTCAATTAACAATGGAGGGTTTTGTCACAAGTAAGTAAAAACAGCAAAATAAACAAGGGTTCCTAAGTAATGATAGGGGATCCTTGGGATGTGACGGGAATACGGGTTACACTAGATTATTGGGCACATGCTTTCGATAGAAGATTCATAGAGTAATTGTGACTAGGCTAGACTTTAAGGGGGATAAGCTCTCTCAAGCAACTTACCCCATTTCAAATTTGTTCCTCTCAGACACCCACTTGCCGCAAGAAGACCAGCCTACGCCTTAGCCCACTCACTCTCTTGAGCTGAGTGTGTGGACATGGGACTAGTGTTCACTCTTTCGAGCTAAACCTCATGTCGACCCACTCACACTGGCCATCGATTTAGTAGTCTTAGTTTTACGACCTCTCTCTCGAGTAAGCCGAAAACACATAAATAAACTTGTATTTGCAACTACAAATTCATTAAATTCATCCACAACTACTAAACGAAATCATAACTAAACTACGATTAAACTATCAGCAAGCAAGACCCAACAATTATCTTAACCCATATTTGCTAAATAACACCCCAAGAATTGGGGGTTTTAGCCACACATGTATAAGAGATAGAAATTTATACCAAATTGAGCTTGCATACAACTGGGTATGAAGATTTAAGTCTTGATACAGGCCAAAATTGAAGAATCCAAGAGACCCAAAACAAAATCTTGAAGATGAAACCCTTTGGATCTTCAAGTTTTCAAAACCCTCTCAAACTTAGAGCAAAAATATCACTCAACGTATTGGGGAAGGGTGGATGAAATAGAGGCTTGCTTGCATCCATAGTCTTGTGTGATAAGAAATCCAAATTTAAAGGCAAGTTCTTTAGAGTGGTGGTTAGACCATTTTTGCTGTATGGAGCAGAGTGTTAGCTAGTCAAGAACTATCACATTCAGAAGATGAAGGTGGCAAAGATGAGGATATTGCAATGAATGTGTGGTTGTACTAAAAGAGATAGGATTAAGAATGAGGATATTCGAGACAAGGTGGGAGTGACTTTGGTGGAAGACAATATGCGAGATTGAGATGGTTTGAGCACATGATGTGAAGATGCATGGATGCTCTAGTGCAGAGGTGTGACAAGTTGGATATGGATGATTTCAGGATAGGTAGAGGTAGAGGTAGACTGGAGAAGCATTGACGATAGGTGATTAGACATGACCTGACTCAGTTACGCCTTACCAAGAATATGACCTTAGATAGAAAGGTGTGGAGGACGCAAATTAGGGTTGAAGTAGTATGTAGGAGTGTGTCCATACTAGTAGGTTGGAGTGCACTGCCTTGGTGACCTTACTATTAGTCATAGTGCTATGCTTGTAGTATCTTCTTCTTCGATTTCGTTGATTCGTATAGTTTGATGGTAGTATTATTTGGTTGTAGTATTGTTCTGCTACTATTTAATGTTTTTTTACTACCAATTGTCTCTTGAACTTCCATTTCATCTTTTATAGTGTGTTGAGCAAGGGTCTATTGAAATCTGCCTCTCTACTTCTCCTTTGTGGTAGAGGTAAGATGTGCGTACACTCAATCAACCCAGACTAACAACTTGTGAAGTGTACTACGAGAATATGAAAAACAAATTCCATGTTTTCTTCGAGTGTTTACGCATAAAGCTTCAAAATAGACTTTCCAAAGGATCAATGTGTGAGGTTTTAAAATGATCGGACTCGGCTAATGAATTCTTCCTGTGAGTTTTTAACTTTTGCGAGTTTAATTGTCATTTAATCATATAATAGAATCTTGTGACTTCTTTCATAATAAGACTAATTAAAAATGAAATAATATATTGTAATAGCTGTAGAATTTAGTGAAGATTATTCTGTAATAAACATTAGTATTATTTTTTTGAAATTGTATCTTAAATATGATGATGAAACTCACTTTTGACGACCATGAAATTACGAAGAAAATATAAAACAACCAAGAGAATTTACAAAAGGAATTGCAAGAAATTAAAAGAGCTAAGGTATCTAAGAAGAAAGAAAAGTGAACTTTGAAACTAACAATATTCCTACTGATTGCCGTAGTGAAAACGATATTATATATCACTATAATGAGACCAGGTCACAAATCCATTTTAGAGATGGATTTTAGTAGTTTTACCAATGAATTTCATGCATCTCTAAATCCATTTTTACATGGCTATAGGACCCTTTGTATCTGTTTGATGGCTTTGAAATAGATCACATAGCAACATAACAAGTAGTGCGGTGTGAAAAAAACAACTAATGGATGTCTAATTAAAAAGATTGTGCAATTGAGCTATACTATATGTTATGTATATGATTGTGAGTTTGTCATAGATTCTGCAGTAGTGCTTGTTCAACTATCTCACTCAATTTATTCTTAGATATAGTCAGATAACATTCTACGATCAATTTTCCATGTATGACAAGTTAAGTGGTTACTATAAGCAATGCAATTGATGAAACAATTCTAACACCCAAGGATATAAGTTATTATAAGCAATGCAATTGATGGACACAAACTAGGCATTTGGATGCATGATATCTGGCCAACCAAAAAATAGTTTGCGAATCAAACATAAATGTTAACTAGCCAACTTGAAGATAGACTTCTTTTCGATTAAATAGAGGACCAATAGGAGAAGGAAATGAGGAGAATTCCAACCTCCGTACGAGAGATTACTAAACAATAAACCTTAGTCTAATATAACTAAGCTCTTTACCCTATGCGTAAACTCAATCTCCACAGCAATACAATCGTTGACAATATAACCTTTTTTGTTATCAAGCAACTGAGTTAGAGGTATAAACTGTGGATAACCCCGAACATTTTTGGTAGTTGCAAACCAAGTACAATCTGTCAAAACCAAAGAAAAAGAAACTATTAGACATATAGAAAAAAAACTAGCTTTTGAATCACTATAGTGGTATTCATCTTGCAACAATTTGATATGAAATTTGTTACTGAGACAAATTGAAACAAATGATTTTAGATATTAAAGTAGTTCGATGTGAAGTGGGTAACAAATAAATACTAGTAGCAAAGTTTTGTCTTACATGATCGTTTGTAACCTCCACCCTTTATCTGATCATTGATGCAAATACTGCAGTTTGCCTTGACTTTTTGATTGGGATCAAAGTTCTTGGAATCAACAGAACATAAGTATATGGAGACTTGATATTCCTCATGATGAACCGTGCCTTTTGGTTGTAACTTGATTATCCTATAGAAGAAACATAACAATTCAGCAAAGAATAAATTCAAAATGTGTGTTGGTGAAACAATGGATGAAGCAAGTACCATTTGTGATCTGCCGCGGTAAATTCTTCAGACATCCAATCTACCCCTAGATTGGAGAAATTACGGATCTTCCATTCACGCTTAAATGAGTTATTAGATTTTACCATGGACAAACATTCACCAACTGCTTGCCTTTGAATATGTTTAATTCGTTTTTTTTTTCTTCCCACTCGGACAGATGTACTGTCTTGGCCAACCAATATCTCTGCTCCGTAGGAACATTTGTCGTAAACAAGGTATCCGGCCTCTTTAAATATTTTATGAGGAAGAAATTTGGGAAGTCCCCATTCAGACTTGACGGAATGAAAACGCTGCAGTTTCACTAAATCAAGGCATAACAGTTGAGTCAATTGGAAAACCATAAACTAAAATTTTCTCTGTTTCTACTGATCAGACTTTTTTTGTATGTCACGAGCGTTAACATAAAATTTTGAAGAGAAACTATAGAGAGAATAGATATGTTAAATCATGAGATAAGATATTAATGTACCTCGCACAGTAAAATAATTGTTACAGAGTTGATTGAACAAATAAAAGGTAACTGTAACATTGACCTCCCAACCAGCAGGCAACGAACCTGTCCCTGTAATGGCCAAGTAAACTGATATATGTTCACTTCCTTTTTCATTTCTGTTCCCATCAGGATAAATTATCATTTTCCTGCATCAATTCATTCAACTTTTAGATCGTTAATGGAAAGAAGAAACAAAATTAGATTATGCATATGAAGATTGGACAATAATCTTTGATTAAAATGATTCAATGTGTTATTAGTCTATTGTATAACAGGTTTAGACTGCAAATATATTTAATCGAATCTCCAACACGACCGACTACAATTCCCAATCTTGCTGCATATGTATTTCTGTGAAGTGCCATGCATATATTATACGCTTGGTAGTGTGTGCATATATAAAATGAAAATTAAAAGCTTGTAAATAAATACTTTAGGTGTTATTATTACCATTTATAGCCAGAAGCCTCAAATTCATTTGATTCATACTGGTCAATTCCACTTTCTGAAAGTAGGGAGAAAGCCTCAAATCTTCAACAAATAGTGTGTTGGTGCAGCATCTCTAACTTCAACTGTCACCTCTGCCAATTCCAAACAAAAGGGATAAGCATTATGTAGTTGCAACTATTCTTCCTTTAGGTATAACCAATCAAATAAATTATATATTATTTACATCTAATAACTGATTTATATACTCCCTCTGTCTCAATTTATGTACTCCCTCCGTTTCAAAAAGATTGGTCTGGTTTGACTTGGCACGAAGTTTAAGAAATTAAAGAAGACTTTTGAATCTTGTGGTCCTAAATTAAAGTTATGTCAAATGTACAAAATTGTCCTTAATTTTGTGGTCTTAAACATGCCACGTGGAAAGCAAAAAGTAAAATGTTACCAAAAAAGGAAAGAGGTCATTTTTTTGAAACTGACTAAAAAGGAAAGGAGGTCATTCTTTGTGAAACGGAGGGAGTAACATTTTTCGTTTTTCGAGAGTCAAACCGTTCAAGTTTGACCGAAAATTTGCGCATGAAATCTTCAATTTTTTTGAAATAAAATCTATATACTTGTAAACTATGTAAAAAAGTATTATAAATCACAATAATTGATATTTCAAAATGTTTAAAAGATTTATGAAAAATTTACGGTCAAAGATATACTTATTTGAATCTCGAAATCCAAAAAATGTCAAATAAAATGGGACTGAGGGAGTACTACATTATGTAGTTCATCGATCTGAAGTATATTACAGGAAAAAAAAACAAAAAACTACACATGACAAATATTGTATCTTGCATCATGTAGTTCATCGATGAGAAATAATTGCATGTCAAAAAAGTGGTAAATCAAAAGAAAGAAGTTTATTGTTATTAAAGAAAGGGAGTGTAGAGACTTAAACCTTCATTTTCACAAGGAATGGAGCCCATAGTTGCTGACCACAAAAGAGATAAAACCCTGATGAATTCAACAGTTTCCTATACTCCTCTCTTATATCACTAATATATCCCTTTCCCTTCGGAGGGATTTGAAAATTTGAAATTCCCGTGGATTTGGGGATTTGGAGAGAGAGAGAGATTGATTTTCTTTACCTTTTAAAACAAAAGGTTTATCACTTTATTCAGAAAAAAATATAAATAATATTGGGTACTGATTATTTTTATCCTTATAAACTCTAACCCAAATACCTAATTCTATATTTTATTCTCTCCTTAATAATATATTATTATTTTTATTTTCTTATTTCATAATATAAATCTTTTCTTTCTTTTTTCCCAAATAATTACCTTATATAATTTTCATGCAGATAATACAATACTATTTACCACTGCAGATAAGAAATCCATGAAGATGATGATAAAGGTAATTAGAAGATGTGAATCAATTTCTGGTCAATTGATTAATTTGAACAAAAGTGCTTTTTATGTTCATGATATAACTGCACCAGCCCTAGTAGTTAAAATCAAACAAGTATCTGGTATAGGGCAAGGATATTTCCTTTTCAATATTTGCGCTGTCCTATTTCTATAGTAGGAATAAAATATGTTATTATGATAATATAGTGAAGAAGATCTCCAATAGAAAACAATCCTGGCGAGGAAAATTATTATCCTTTGGTGGGAGAGCAGTGCTTATTGCTCATGTGCTACAGAGTATGCCTCTACACCTACTGTCAGCTTTGAACCCTCCTAAGGGATTAACCAGCTACACAGGCTATTCAACAGATTTTTTGGGGGAAATAATACAGATTGTAGAAGAAGGCACTGGGTAAAATGGGAGGATATGCGGTTGCCCAAGAAGGAGGGAGGCCTTGGTTTCATATCTCTACATGACATCTCCAGTGCTCTTTTTTGTAAACTATGGTGGCATCTAAGGAGATGACCATCCATGTAGAGCTCCTATATGATACATAAGTACTGTAAAATATTTCATCCTGTGATTACTCCTACTAGATGGGCCTCTTTTACATGGAAGAAGATGGTAACAGTAAGACATCAGATACTTTGGCAAGTGAAAAGTTGAAATTCTAGTTTCTCATATGAAAACTGGACATCTCTAGGAGCTCTTTATAATGTGATACAAATGTTTATTTGGTCAACACCAAGTTGGTTTGTTGGGTCATGTGATTTCTCAAGATGGAGTAGCCGTGGATTCAGAAAAAATATCTACGGTGTTGGAATGGCCTGTTCCAAAGAATGTCAAGGAACTTCGTGGTTTCTTAGGTCTCACAGGTTATTATAGGCGCTTTGTTAAGAACTATGGGATCATTGCTCATCCTTTAACAGAATTGACCAAGAAAGATGCTTTTACCTGGCATGCAAAAGTAGAGCAGGTTTTCCAAAATCTTAAGAGGATCTTGACATCAGTACCAGTGCTTCGAGTGCTTCGTCTTCCAGATTTCACTCAACAGTTTACAGTTGAGTGTGATGCTTCATCTGATGGAATTGGGGCTATTTTACTGCAACACTGTCATCCAGTAGCCTATTTCAGTAAGGGATTTTCCTTTTCTAGTCGCATTAAATCTACTTATGATCGTGAATTGTTGCCTTTGGTCCTTGCATTGCAAAAATGGAAGCATTATATTTTGGGTCGGCATTTTATTGTCACTACTGACCATTGTAGCCTAAAGTATCTCTTGCATCAACGGGTGACTATTGCTGAACAACAACGTTTGTTGTTTAAATTATTGCCTTTTGATTTCACTAGTCTGGGCCTTCAATGTTGCAACATCTGCTGCCAGGGAGTCAATTGTATTTAACTTTGACGCTATGGCAGATAATTGTTGGGCAAGAGATTCAACATTGGAAACGCCTTCTTGGGAATTAGACAATCTGGTATTGACCATGTTGGATCGATCTGCTGTGATCCAAAACTGATAGTAACCAGAAGTAGAGATCCGACAAAATAGAACAAAGCAAGTAGATTTACTGTAAATAGTTTGTGGCACAACTATACAGATAAAGTTGTCCGTATGGAGAGGACAAGACTCCAGAAAATAGTAGTTTTGATTCTTAATTACATAATACCAATAACTAATCCTAATTACATATATATAGAGAACGTAAAAGGATAAGACTTGACACTATAAACTATAAACTAGGAATAATAACTGCTAGACAACTGCTAGACAACTGTTGTAGCAGTTGTTTGTCCAGAATTCAACTCTTTATTCTTTTGTCGATATTTTCTTCTAAAATACATCTTGAGAGGTGGGTTGGTATCACCGGAGGCTGTGGAAGATGACGAGATAGAGCTTGATAAGTTCACATAAGGGAAGAGATGGAATTTAGAATATTTAGCACAATACTTACCAGATGAGTTAATAAAGTATATCATTATCACAATTACCCCTCCAAACAACAACAAAGGGCTAGACAAGCCAATTTGGATGCTAGAACAGAGTGGGAATTTTTCAGTAAGAGCGTGTGGCATTATATAAGGCACAGAGAATAAAACGAAGACATATTTAGCAATATCTGGTGCAAAAAATTACCTTTTAAGATGACATTTACCTTATGGAGGGCTTGGAAGTTTAGGTTGCCCATATATGAAGTGGTGCAAAGAATGGGTATCAGCTTCTCTTCTAGATGTTACTGCTACTCTAATCCAAAAAGGAAGACCATGACACATGTTTTTCTAACCTCTCCTACAGCTGCAAAGATTTGATGAACTTTTACTTTTTGTGCAGGTATCAACCCAGAAGGACAACTGATACAACTAATTACCAAGTGGTGGACTATACATGGGCACACAAAACTATAGTAGATAATGAAGGCTATCCCTAGTAAAATCATATGAGAATTATGGAAAATGAGGAATACTTTCAAGTATATATGAAGGCATGATAAGTTTCAATAAACTAGTGTACCAAGTAAATATTGATATTTGGCTACTGATAAACACTAAGTTCTCAACTCTAAAAAACGTACCAATACACTGGCCATAAGTTATTGACTTCCTGAACAAACTCAAACCCATTATGCACTACAAGAAGGTACTGTGGCAACCTCCACCAAAAGGAAAAATTATGTGTAACACGGATGGTGCCAGTAGGGGTACCCTGGAAAAAGTTCATATGGAAATTGCATAAGAGATAATAGAGGGGATGTGATATTTGCTCAAGCAGCCAACTACCAGAGACCAGCAACAATGAGGCAGAGGTAGTGGCAATAAGAGAAGCTTTGGCATACTGTGTAACAGAAGGGTATGAAAGATGCATAGTAGAAACTGACGCTCTTTTAATGCAAAAAATTATAGAAGGAGATTGGAGGAAACCATGGGAAATTAGCACAATAATGTCCTATGGTTATTGATTATAGAAATTTAAATGCAAAAACTAAAACATATAATTATTCGATACCAAATAAAATACTAAAGATAAGACAAATACAAGAATATAATTATTTTAGCAAATTTGATTGTAAGTCAGGATTTTAT
>NW_006239178.1:341150-359413 GCF_000226075.1 Solanum tuberosum | reverse complement strand
ATAATGCACAAGTAAAATGGTGGCTAACAAGAAAAATACAAGATTCGGTAACAACAAAAGAAATAAGGAGATTGGTATTAAATATATTAAATTTTACATTTACAATTGAAGTAATAAAAACTGATAAGAATGTTATTGCAGATTACCTATCACGACAAAGCTACTCAGACTGAGACTGAGGAAGAAGATACAATTGAAAAGATACTCAAAGCTATTACTACACTTTGTACAAAAGTGGATAGTATGGACAACGAGATACAAAAGCTAAAGACTAATGAAGATAATCTGAAGTCTAAAACTAGTATAAGTCAGCAACATGACTATAAAAATGCGGAGCTATGTCGATCGGAAGACAGGAAAAATCCAGAGCTAAAAGGTAACGTTGGGAAACACCTAAAAACCCATAACATTTGTTTAAATACAGTTGCAGGTACAAGCCAACGAGTTAATGAAAAACATAAGAACTCAAACTTAAACCAGATATTTGAAAAACCATTTACCCCAAGGCCAACACCAAAAAACATATTAACTATAGAACCACAAACTTCTACATACGCGAATAGCCTACACCATGACAAATGGTTTCCAAAACCATGACAAATAACTACCAAGAGGAAGACAAATGGTTTCCAAAACCATTCAAAAGAAATAGGAGCAAATGAGACAACCTGGATGTTTCCAGATATTTGATAAGACTCCTTTTCTTTTTATACTTTTTAGATATATTTTTATTTTTTACTTTTCATTTGGATTAGCCACTTTTAGGCAGGAGCAGAATATAATGGCTTGTTTTATTTATTTAAATATTTAATGAAAATGGCCCATGTGGTCCATACTTTTTAAAACAAATAAAATAAAATAAGAATAACTATGAATTATTGAAAAAAGAAATCAACAAGCAGAACCGCGGCGGCTTAAAGGAGAAGGAGAGAATGAAGAGAGAAGAGAAGGAGGAGGCGGCGGCTTTGGCAGCTACAAACTCGCGGCGGCTCTGGCAGCTGCTGATGACTCGAACCGGCGGCAACAACAAACGGTGGGATGGTGGCGGTGACGCAGATCAGAGTGGAGAGAAGGAGGAGAGAATGGGGAAATAGAAATGGGGGAAAATCACGTCTATGTCTTTCAGATATTTAATGAAAAGTGACGGACAACGTCTCTATGTCCGCCGCTTTTTTAAAAATAGTTGACCAACATTTTGACCAAAAAGCGACGAACAAAGAGACATTGTCCGTCACTTATTTAACATATTTGACCAAATATTTTGACCAAGAAGCGACAAACATAAAGATGTCGTCCGTCACTTTCATAAAAAATAATTAATAAAATAAATTAAATTAAAAGTGAGGGATGCAGTGGTTATTGTTTATTTATTTATAATTATGTTTAATTAAAAGGGATGGACAACGTCTATATCTATATTAAATAATTTATTATTAATTATATATATATTTGGCGCAAAAATATGTGAAAATAGCGACGGACTAAGAGATGTCGTCCGTCGCTTTTTGTAAAATAATTATTTTTACTCAAAAGCGACGGACAGTGTGGCAAATTTCATCGCTTCTTGATGCGACACCGTCCGTCGCTTTTCTGTCAGTGAGTTTTTAACAGTTTTTTAGTAGTGTACCTGCCCTGTAAGCGGAGCAAACATGACATAAACCTTTGCAGATATGCCTTTCTTGAGTCGTCGAGATACTCTCAATCTATCAAGAATATATTATAATTAAGTATATGAGTCTATTGATAAAAATATTATTACACTTTCATTCCGAACTCAAAAAGTCAACCCCAGGCCTGCAAGGTTAGAGCTATAATTTTATTTCGAAATTAGTTATTCATGACATATGAGTCACAATTATGAAATTTAATCAAAATCCAACCTCGACCCAGACTCTGAATCATCAAAATATGATTCCTCAATTTGAGGTTCAAAAATTCTAATTTCTAACACCTAAATGTGAATTAAATAACGAAACAAACAATATAATAAAGGGAAAAATACCAAATTTAGAGTTAGATTTTTACCCTGAGATAAAATGAGCAATTCCTCCTTGAAAATTAACAAAATTGAGCTACCAAACTTGAAAAATCTTAAGATGAAGTATATGTTCAAAATGGAGATTTATTTCATCCAGGTCTTAATTGCTTTTTGCGAATGTAAATCACAACGGTGAACATGATCAAGTGATCAGATCTAACCCATCACAATCGTGACAGAACAATCACAAATGCGATTCATCGTCCAGAACTGACTAACAAACTCTATCATTCACGAATGCGACACATACCTCGTGAATGCATAAAAGTCCTACAATTATTATTCACGAATGTGATCTAGGCGTTGTGAGCATGGAGAAGAAAACCAATTAAACTAACAATTGGTGCATCAGTTATGAGAAATTCTCTATTTCACCCATCTAGAAAACAAAATATGTAAATAAATTATAGATCTATTGATCAAATCACCAATTCGAAGTTATCTAACAAATGTTGACCATGGTCAACTCTAAGCTTTATCTTTTACTTTCTAGTTCAGTATCATTTCAGATAATGTATTCATTTTTAAAAAAGTTATATTTAACTTCTAATCACTATTGTAGTAATTGATATTTCACACATTTATATACTTATATGAAAGCTAAGTTATGATTTGTTATCGTTATTTTATTTATTTCCGTATGATTAATTGATTTTACTATTTCATAAAAAAAATTGACTAATCTGACAGAGGGTAAGTGAAGTGTCATCACGATCCTTCTTGATTTGGATCGTAAAAATTACGTCTAATTAAGTATATATTTTCATATATTAAGCAATGAAAAATAGGAATCTATCTTGATCATAATGTAATTAAAGAATATGTGATAATCACATGTTAAATAACCAATTTAAGTAAGATGGTCAAAGAAATAAATATATTCAAAGTTAAGTTGAATGACTATCAAAATTAAGACTATATATTCAAAAAGTCTAAGTTTTATTAAGTAGAAACTATCTTTAGGAGAGAAAAGTTATCCACATTTAAAATAGGGAATTCTAAAATTAATTTCATGAAATAAATATATAAAAAAACAATTCAGGGGTCAAAGTGAAAATATACTTCTCCATGGAACCCATATATTTTTTTATTTTTTTTGACAAAACATTAGTGTGGTATATAGTTTTGACAACTTATTGTGTTCTTACACTCTAAACGCATACAAAAACACTTCCCTTCAAGTGTTGCAACAAAATCTTGAGGTATAACTTTATTGAATTTTAGGATGTAAAAATTAGAATTTTCTATATAATCTCGCTAAGGTACTGCTTTTCACTGATTTTTTTTTCTCTTTTGTTGATTTTCCAGAAATATTTTTTTATGTTCAATAGTTTATAAATTCTTCTAAATGGTCTATGAAGTTTTGTGTGTATCTCTGAAAAATCAAAATAAAAAGAATCATTCTTATTAATATATATTTTAGAAATGATTTTCTATGTTTAATCGTTGTATATAAATTCCATAGATTCCAGATCTAACATAATCATGCAAGTGAAATTCATTAGATCTAGCAAGAGGTGAATACAATCCTTTTAATATGCACAAACATAAAAAGCTATGTTATTTCATTTTTTTAACAATTTAATTTATGATCTAAATTTTAGATCTACATTGAAGAGGTACCAATTTGTGTAGAGTTCCTCTATGTGTATGCAATTTTCTAATATCGATTTTTATTCTTAATAAAATAGGGACTACAAAGAATTTTTGAAGACCTTTAATCTAAAACTTTGAGATATATCTTTATCTTTGTTTTCTTAAAATATAGACTAAAATTTGACTTATTTTATGTACAAAATGGTGAACATGAAGAATCATGGTGCAGAAGTGATCATTGATGTTAATGAGATAGACAAAATCTCTAATTTACCCATGGATATCACAAGTGGGTATTAGACCCACTACGCATGCAAGCTTATTAATTATGTTGTCGATGGTGGGCCAAACCTTAAGGTTCAAGTAAGTTTAGGAAAATCCCAAAATTGTTGAAATTATGGTTTTGATAACCTCAATGAATACTTGTCTATAATTTTCATAGATTGATCAAGCGTGTCAAATTAAGACAACATCCTTAAGGATATTTAACCTTATATAGGTGTATCCCTAGGATTCAAATAGCTCTTCTAGTATAGAACTAGGAGCACAAAGTTCGAACGGGTCCCCGATGCTGGAAGGAACCACCCCCTCTATATGTTCCCTTACCTACAGATGATGCATGAAAAAACTGACATGATGTACGGGTCCTCTTACGACCGCCAAACTCCTCTCTCACCATCAACTCTGCCTCCTTGGTGGCTCTCACAATGGACTGGAAGGAAGCCCCTCTTTAGATGCCCTAAACACAACCTATATGAAAGAGAATGTCAGCCCCCTTACAAATCTACAAATCCTCTCCATCACGTCCAGAATAATGAAAAAAACATGCCTAGACAACTGGCAAAAAGGGGTCTCATACTCTACAAAGCATAAGCTTTCATGTCTCAGATTCTCAAACCTCAAGCGGCTTTCCTCTCTCATGCTCCAAGGGACAAAGTGGTCATGAAAGGAACTAGGAAGTATCTCCCAAGTTACTAGAGGAGATCCAACTGGCAAAAACCCTAAATGAACCCTCCACCACTCTCTCGCTGGCCTACAAAGTTCGATACTGAACCATATGTGACTTAGCTAACTCAACCGCCTCTAGAAACTCTCGGCGTGTAGTCAGATACTCATGAGCGTCCTCGCTCTTCCCACCCTAAAATTGTGGTGGGTCCATCTTCTGGAATTTCTGATATTTGCGATGCTCAAGCTCTGTTAGAACAACCAAAGGTGCACCTTGACCGCCAATTGCCAGTACAAGATCATTTCCAACCATGGGACCCACTGGTGGCTTCCCCACCAGATCCTAAATAAGTGGAGTATATTGCTGCTCTAGGGTCTGAGACCCCACTCTAGTCTAAGAGCCATGTGGCGTGTCGGTTGCACCACCACCCTGAGTAAAGCTTTCAAGCACACTTAACACTCTCAATAAGGTATCCTGAAGCAAAGGTGTGGCTACGTGCTCTAGAGGAACCTGATCCTTTCGAACATTAATCTAAGGCACTGGAAAGGCCTCTCTAGCACGACCCCTCGCTGGTGTTGCTCTACGGGAATGACTTATAGCTAGTGCCACTCCACGGGCACAACCTCTAGCTCAGGCTCTACCCCTACCCTTAGTTGGGGCCTCAATAACTTTCTCGGGGATTACCTCCCCTCTACCACCAACAACAATAGCTCTAGTCCTCGCTATCTGTCCAAAGAACAGACGACAACTTAGTACTAATGAAGGTTACCATGCACGATGAGAAAAAATGAACAAAAATAAGTTCCCTAACAGTTTTCATTGCATTTTGAAGATAATTACATACATCTCTATATCATTCCTTGAGAATCTACTTAAACTTGACTTGTATTCACATGAGACTTATGAACCTAGGGCTTTGATATCATTTGTCATGACCCAAAAATGGATGTGATGTCCTCATTTTATCCCACCAAGACAAGTCATCTTAAAACCAAATATAACGATAAAATGCGGAAGTAAAAATAAGACTGAAAGTTTAAGAACATTTTAATAATGCGGATAACAAAGTCAACTTAATTAAAACCTCAAAAATTTGGTTTTCACGTGTACAAGCTTCTAATGTATTACAATTTATTTGGAAGAAAATAAGTGTAACGGTCCAGTCCACTAGTGATATTATCCATTTTGGGCCTAGGCCCGCACGACTTAAAAATGTGTCTCTAGTTAGCAAGGCCAACTTACTTATATACCCAATATCTCTCTTGTGTTTTGCCGATGTGGGACTTCTAATCTTAAGTTAGGGCGTCACATACACCCCTTCTATAGACTCAACGTCATCGCTGAGGTTTGCTCCACCGTATGGGATTCGCCTATACTCAGCACTGAGGTTTACCCCTCCTTACCGAGATTTGCCTAAACTCAGTTGAACTCTTGCCCACATTGACAGAGCTGACACATGAGTTGCTCTTATACCATTTGTAACGGTCCATCTCGCTAGTGATATTATCCGCTTTGGGCCTAGTCCCGCATGACTTTAAAATGCGTCACTAGTTGGTAAGAACAACTTACTTATATACCCAACATCTCTCATGTGTTTTTTCGAGATGTGACTTCTAATCTTAAGCTAGGGCGTCACAATACGTAAGTCTCAAATGATATTGTCTCTAAAGTAGAAAAAAATCATAAATAGTAGTAAGAGGGTTCGCTGAGATGACAAACAGCTACCTCAAAAATCTCCACAGGAAGCACCGAACAAGGAGAGAAGAGAGACTATCACGAAGATCTAGGCTTGTAACCGACAAAAATATAGAAGTAGAGGTGAGTACCAAACTAGACTCAAACTCCTAAACACAAAGCTAAGAGTATAGAATACAGTTACTCCTTATACTGCAACCGAACCTCCACAACTACAACCTGCATTAAATTAAACCAGCCCAATATAACAATTCACAATTTCAATAGCATATAGTTTAACAACACCACTTCAACAATTATAGATCAACAACACATAAGATCAAGTTCACCAATTATCAGTTCCACAGAAAAGTACTCACAAGTTCACAAATGATAAATATGTGCAATTCTATGAAATGCAATGCCAAGTATAGTGATGCATGCCTTACCTAACGATAAACACTCACTATCTCTCAGTTCGGGACCCATGTGGGACATATTTGTCGAAATAGTACATCTTCTTTAGTTCTTTATTCTTCCTCAGTTCACATAACACTTGTCACAACCTGTCTCAAAACGAATCAAATAACATGTTCACACAATTAATACAGAGATGACCATTCTCATATCAATGCACAACCTACATTAACACAATCGTGATACAACATCAACAATGAATCAATAAAATTTTTCAATCATTCTCAACACATCACACATCATTATATAATCAAGTTGCCTTTTATTACCTCTTTTTCTTCATTATGATTATTAAATGGGAAGAAGTTAACCCATCACCAAGTCCCACTACTCCCCAACACATACAACAAGAAAATACATGATTCTTTACAATAAACAAGGGGTCGAGAAATCCATTTTCCTCAAATAATCGAACAATCACTTTGGACTTGAGTCTTCCCCTTTCGTTGGGCTTCCAAATCAATGAAATCTATTCAAATAAATAATCACAGTAAAAATTTGAAACTAACAACACCCATATTACTATATGTCTAGCCTAGACCTAGAAATTCACCCATATCTATAATCAAGTTTCAAATCTTGATGTCAATTAACATAACAACTCTCACACTTTTCAAATTTCAAACTTGAGTTAAGTTTCAATTTCTTCAATATTATAAATTTAATAGTATTTATATAACACAATACACCTAATATTTAAGTACATATCTCAATATATAAAAACTTGAATCATATGATAACCGTAAGAAACTTTTCAACTCGAAATTGGATTAAGCCATCAGTATAGACTATGAAATCCAACTTCATATTTGACCTATATTATACAAAAACAAATCACCACAATCTAAAGTTTCTATTGATTTCTAATCGTCCAATCAACACTCTCATATTCAATAATTTCACCATTACTTGATTGATAATTACAATATGTTTATCACTAATTCGAAGCAAAACCATTCCAAACAACATTAACATAAGTAC
The DNA here is from genome assembly GCF_000226075.1 of Solanum tuberosum. NCBI lineage: Eukaryota > Viridiplantae > Streptophyta > Magnoliopsida > Solanales > Solanaceae > Solanum > Solanum tuberosum. The sequence goes on along the minus strand of NW_006239178.1, from coordinate 351,701 downwards.
ACTAGTCACTTATTAATTATTATACTAATATAGGTATAACATCCTAAAATTCCATATATACATTATTAAAGGAGATTGAGACTTGGAGTGCTCTTACCTGCATTTCGTCGGTGTAGGTTAGTTTCTGCATTTTTTTTCTTCTAAAATAATTATGTACTAAGAGGTCGTTTGGTTTGAAGACAAGTTTTTCTAAAATAATTATGTACTAAACTCTACTAACTTATTTTAATATATATGAGCCAAGTGGTATATGGAAACCAAATTTTAAACTTGGCCCATTATTATTAACTAAATGAATTATCTAAAAACTACAGTCACATTAATTAACTATAATTAAATGAATGGTTCAAAATTTCCAAAAATAACCTTCCTAGTCAATACAATATGACTCATCAATTTTAGTTTCAAAAATTCTAATTTCTAACACCCAAATGTGAATTAAATAAAAAAAACGAACAATATACTAAACGGAAGATACCAAATTTTGAGTTAGATTCTTACTCCAAGATAAAATGAGCAATTCTTCCTTGAGACTTATCAAAATAGAGCTACCAAACTCAAAAAAAATCTCTCAGCATGTAAACAAAAGTTATAATTTATTTAGTATGCAAACAAAAGTTATAATTTATTTAGTATGTAAACAAAATTTATAATTTATATCGTATTATTTAAATCATTTATACTCTTATAACGATTATTCTCACCAACATAAAATTTATTATTATTACTTTAAATTATTTCCCACTTTACCATTTTATATTCACCAAATTCTTTATTTTTTATCAAATTTATTACCAACTAAATTAACCAACAAATGACTCAAAGTAATAATCTAGGTTCATCTTCTCGGTCATATGATCGAGAACTACAAGTTCAACATGACATGATTGATCGTACTATGTGAGGGGATTATATTAAAGATTCTACACCTTGTGTTCAATTTTTATTTATTGAATTAAAGTTTGATCAATAAATGTTTTACTTTTTTTTAATAGCTTTGTGATAGTATATTATGTGATTTTTTATAAACTTTTGCTTATTTGGTAAGATAGTATAAAGAATTGAGAAAACTTTAATAGTTTTACAACTTATGATTTTTTTATGTTCATAAGAAAACATACAACATAAAAAATTCAAATTGCATGTCCAAAAAAAACATCAACTTCATCTTATAATTTCATATTGCATGTCCAATCATGCCCTTAATATCTAATTGAATATCTTTATAAAGACACATATTTAATTGAAATTTGGAAATTATTCTCGAACAATCATATGGTAATTTATAATTACATTATGACAAATAAATAGATCCTTGTAATTATTCCCTTTATTTCATATTAGTTGAATTTTCGGGACTTTATTCATTGTTTAAAATAATTGAATTTTTTATAGTTCAAGATGAGTGTTTGAATATTTTATCTATATTTGCCATTTTCTTTAATGAAATTTGATATTTTTTAGGAGATAAATCGCACTACTTACAAAGTTATATTTAAGATTTCACAAAGGACAATATAATAGAAAATATAGTTTTAAATATGTCATTGAATATTTTTCTTAATAAGTGTATATTACCTCACAATTCAGTTAATATGGAATAGAGATAGTACTATGGTGTAAAGATGACTTTTCAAATAGCGCCTTAATGATATGATTTAACATATTCGAATAAGACATTGAAATTTAAAATATTAGCGATTGTTATAAAACTAACGCAAAATAATACAAGAAATATAGAAGATGAAAGCAATAGAAATAGGGAGACAAGAGATGAGAGCTTTTCTTATTATTTCAAGTCTTCAAGTGTATACAATATGAACTCTTATGCCTCTATTTATAGTGTAACATAGAGGCATACAAAAGGTTAGACATAAACATGAATATAATGGAGGAGGCTATGAAAGTGAAAGGTTACAAGAATAATGGTTATAAAGTAGGAGGTAATGGTTATCTTCATAATGGAGGAAAGTAATGGAGATAATGGATGAGAGTAACTTCTTGGTGTAGTGGACATCCACACTATAATATTTTATAACACTCCCCCTTGGATGTCCATAGAGAATATGCCTCGTTAAAACCTTACTAGGAAAAACCCTTGTGGGAAAAAAATCCTAGTGAAGGAAAAAGAGTACACATATATTTTAATACACTTTTAATGTTGCCTCATTAAAAACCTTATCAGGAAAACCCAATTGGGATAAAACCATGGTTAAGGAAAAGAGTACAACGCGTAGTTTTCTCCCCCTGATAAAAACTTTACTTGATATCTCAGAGACGATGCATTCCAATCTTATATCACACCTTCTCAAATATTGATGTTGGCAAATAAGTTTACAAGATTATCACTTGAATAGGGCTTTGAACGTCTATCTCACCATTTTGTTGAAGATCATGTGTGAAAAAGACTTTTGGTGAAATATGCTTTGTCCGATCTCCTTTGATTGTATCCTCCCTTCAATTGAGCTATATATATATTATTTTCGTATATGGTGGATGGAATATCCTTTTCAAAAGAAAGCTTCTGAATATGATAGATCATGATTCCAACCAAACACACTCCCGACTTAATTCATAGATCAATATTATTTCTGCATGATTTGAAGGAGTGGTTACTAATGTGATTCTTTGAATTTCCAAGATATTTTTCTGTCTCCATATGTAAATAAATAGTCCATTTGTGATCGAGTTTTATGCAGATCTAATAATTATTCTGCATCTACATAATCAAATCATTTCTGACTCGGGGATTGATCACTTCAATTTAATTGAAGCTCGTTTTTTTCATGTGAAAGAAAATCACACATCTTCTAGGTGTTGAGTCACTTTCTTTGTTAGTTTCTTGTCATAGCTTGAATGATAATATGACAATCCTTTCACATAACTTTCATTATGTATATCAAATAATCTTCTAGCATTTGCATAACTAGCAATCTATAAGTGCACCAATTGCACTAATACATGACATTTTAAATCATTTCAATGAGATCAAATAGATTCTTTCTCTGTGTTAAGCACTCTCAAAACCATTGGGTACTCAATGGAATTTCTTTAAGACCTTTTAAATCCTTCAAGGATTTTCATATAACCTTCATCGTCTAGTTAGACATAACAATCATTCATTATGCATATTCAAGTATTTCATCTATTGCCAGACTGAAACAAGTCTCATTGCATCCACCATTGGAGAATATATCTCCATTTAATAATGTCAGGATTTTTGCAAAAACCCTTTATGCCTCGAGGCACAAACCGCACTTTATATCTTATGGTTATACTTTCGCACAATGATTCATTTGTACCACACTGACATTATATTTTGATTCATGAACTATAAGATCAAAAACATCACTTTTCTAAGTGAAACAAATATACTTGAATAGTGCCAATCATTTATCTGTCCACACTATATGACAGATTCAAATTTAAGATCCTCGCAACCATTTATAGCATTGAGTGCTACTTTATATCAAAGATACCGTCGACAATTATTTTGATATCAATTCCAATACGACATAACTTATCGAGATCTCTTCATTTTTCATCATTTCCAGGTACCTGAACCTTTGCCAAGGTTTTATGAAGTGTTATGTCATAGTGCTCTTTCAAAGCATTTACCTCATTATCATGACCATTTTGATAATTTTCTCCTCTCCTTCCTCAAGGAGTTTTACGTTTGGAATCGATTGGTCTATCACGCTTTTGGCGTACCATAGACTTTGTCCTTCAAGGACTATTTATTGGAGCATTTGCAGCATCATTAAAATATTGGGTCAACAAATACATATGGCATATTATTTGCAACATTTTGCAAATGAATTGTCTCTTGAACTTCAAGTTCACATTTTTTTTAATGAGGATCTAGATAATTCACCCCACACATAATTTTCAACTGCTAAACATATGTCCCCCCTAATGTTAGGAAATCTAACATTTACCCCCAACCTCATTTGGGATCCATCTTTGTGCATGGTGGAGCAATAAAATCATATGTTCACACATCAAATTTTTAGATGGAAATTATTTGGTTCTTGATCCTGAACCAATTGTGATGGGAGAACCTTGTTGCTTGATGCATACATGTAAAATAAACTCATCTCATATCAAATTTTATTTGAGAGATTTTTTCTCATAATCAATGGTCTAGCTATAATTGGAGGCAAACAATTTCTGCTAAACCAACCAGTATTATCAACATAATTTTATAGTTTGAAACTGTGCTCTTAATTTAACAATTACCTTACAAAAACCAATTTGTAAGTTGATATAAATGCACATGTGACCATACCATAGATGCATCTATAAAATCATAATAGTAAACAGTCCACATGGCAGGTGAACGGGCCCATATTCACCTTTTTATATGTTTCAGATAATTTCAGGGGATACAATCCCAACCTTAGCTGGTACAATGATCATTTTATCATGAGAACAAGCTACAAAAGAGAATTCTTGAAGAATCTTTTATTTCTTCAACATATAGCCACGTGAATTCTCAATTTCTTTTGCTTCACATTTGAATCGGAATGGCCAACCGATTATGCCAACTGATATTTATTCTAGTAAACTTCTAGTTTACTTTTGCATGTGATTCCATCATCATGCCATATTTGTATACAAAAAAACAATGGGAAAACAATGGGTAATCTTATACGTAAATATTAATAAACCACTTTGGTTGTAGTAATTTGAAGATATTAAATCTTCCCATAATTTATAGTCTCAATATAATATTTTCTTTTCAATTCTTTCAAAACTTAAAAAGTTTCTTTTGAGACTTACTACAACCTCAATATTATGAACAATTACTATTCCTCCGGATAGTAACAAATTAGCCCTTTCGGAATTCTCAATTAATTTTTTGTACTACCACAAATTTCACAACTCAATTCTTATGGTGACCATCTCCTTCAAGGAGAAAATTATTATTATTGTCAAGGTTAAAATTATCACATGCAAGACTTATTTCTTGACAACCAATGACAAATTTGTGTTGCCATACAACAATATTTATTTTGGTCATGGCCACAACCTTCATAGGAAAGAATTATTTCTTTCTTTTGTCCTTCAATAGTTCATAATTTAACATACCACAATATTTGTGTAGTACTTAAAGTATATGACTAAATGACCATTTATGTCAAAATATTTCTTTTTAATCTCCCAAATCTCCTATAGAGGTAAGATGTGACATTTATCCAACAATACATGAACATATTTTTATCCATAAGAACACAAGTCACATTTTATTTAAGAAATGGACAAGAACCATTTGAACATGCTCCATAAGTTTTTATTAGAAACTCACTGTCATACTTTCACATTTATCAAATTTATGTGACCTATCTCAACATCACTTTAAGAGGTCAAATGTACCAAATGTACTACCACTTTGTATTCCTTTATTTTGATGGAGGATTTACATGTCACGCCCTGAGCCTACACCCTGGGCGAGACTGACACTCGAGAACCATTGCTGGCCCCAAGCGAACCCTTGGCCTGACTTACTTACTGAGCAGTAGACTTAGACATAAGAGAGAGAATCCAGATACAAGATAACTCAACATGTCTCAAAACTAAACTCAAAATATTTTAAGAAAATAAACATCTAACTTAGCCAAAGTGGCAACTCAAATCTGAACATAAGCCAATAACAAGATAATGACGAATGAACTAACATTTGGCTGACTATCTATGAAGCCTCTAAAACAACTGAGATGGATGTCAGGACATGCCCCACGACATCCTAATGAACTGATAATAATACTGAAAGCAATAAAAGGGATCCTCCGAAAAGCAAAGAGTCTCACTACAAGACTCTGAAATGCTCAACTGGATCAACAGTGTGCTGGTTGCCGATCCTAGTTACCTGTGTCTGCATCATAATAAGATGCAAGACAAATGGCATCAGTACATTGAATGTACGAGTATGCAAGGGGAATTCTAAAAAAAACATAAGCTTGAAAGAAACTGAAGAACTTACCTGGCTCAACTCAACTCAACATAACTGAACTCATTTCAATATAAAGTAGTTTAAAACAAGTGCAATATAAAGAAAAGTTATTCAAAAAATGATGTCAATTCTGTGTGTATGCAAAGATACATATAACTCTGAAATGTATGTAAAAATGCAATAAACTGTGTATATAAGAATACAATTACTTCTGTGGGAGTTTCCCTAACCGACAACCATCACGTAACAGATATTGTGATGATACATCATTTTGCTTCACGTTTTCAGGGCCATCCTATACCTTGACGAGGTTATAGAACCTGAACTACTAAGGGGATCCACTAGTTTATGCTAAAAAAGCACTAAAAATCATCTAAAAAGTATGAACCTTTTCTACCCATGGTGGCTACATGGCTTATATGGGCTATGAGTTGTCTGAACTCTCCCCCATATCGGTGTTACAATACTACTCCCAAAATATAATACTAACTCTTATGTTTAAAAACATACTTCTTTCTATGATTTGAGATAAATTGCTCAAAAACTTAGCTCAAAGGCTATCTTGGAAATCAAAGGTTTCCTCTCTTGCTTCATTTAGAAAGCGATTACTCTTTTCTGAAAACTAGCTCAAAGGCTCTTTGGAAATCTCAATTTCCGTTCTTATTTAAATGTGAAAATATTTTAAACTCTTTGGGAATACATAGTCCCCCATATACTTCTTTGAAGAAACGAACTTCAAACTTTACTCTTTACTTAACTTGAACTTTAAGTCTTAAAACAAAGTTAAAAGCATTTGAAAAAAACTTCTTGAAAAGACTATAAGAACTTCCTAGACTTGGCTATTAACTTTCCTTGAATTTGAATTTATGGATTCAAGGTTATGATTCGTGTTTCTGGATGATTTCTAGATGTTTTGAAGTCATTTAGAGTAGTTAGAATCAATGGAAAGTGTTAGTACACTTTAGAAGGACTTAAATAGGCTAAACAACAAAAAACTGGTGAAAAATGACGATTTGGGCGCATTTTGTGCGCGCCGCGCCAGCCCCAACTTATTGGGGCTCCTTTCTAGTACAGTGTAGGTGCGCCGCCCCAGCCACTCTGGCCCTATGGGGGCGTGATGCGCCTGGCCTTCCCTAGGTGCATCTGACGAATTTTTCAACTCGTTTTTTGATCCTAAATTGTTTCAAATAGATTCCTTTTCTCAATACTTTCTCAGATTCAGATACCCAAACCATGTACACTAGAATCTAACTCGAAACAACTCTTAACATCGCTGAAATGTCTCAAGAAGACCCATCAATCACATGTAAGGTCAAGAATGAAAACAATTCAAGAACACAACTCAAGAACATCAAATTCTAACTCTTTTAGGACAAAAATCACTGAATTAAACATGTTTGGCACGTGGGTGAATGGACCCAATTCTATGTGATCTCACATACCTCGTAGGGATCACCTCTTGACGAAATCCACGATCTTAGCTTCACGAATTTGACGATTTCCTTGCTTCTCCTTCTCTTTTCTCCTTTTCTTTTCTCTTCTCTAAAACCCTAACTCAATTTCTTCAAAGCTTAAACTGACCAAGTTAATTTTAGACCCCTAAGTAATTACCAAAAACGAATTAAAATAAAAGGGTAAGGAAAAGACCAAACTACCCATCTAAAATTCGGATTGGACATTTCTTATTTGAACAGCCCAATTTCGAATGGGGATATCTCACTCATACAAACTCGGAATTGCGCAAACTCGGTGGCGTTGGAAAGATTGTTCCAAGATATTTCCTACGATATCTGGAAACACACCTAACTCATCATGAGCTGGAAGTTATGGTCATTTGAAGTTGACCAAAAACTCAACTTTAACACACTTAAAAATTTCTAGATTTTTTTTACTTTCCAAAAATGACTATTTCCACTTTTAAATTTCTTTCTAGTTCTTTCTAGTTATGGGGTGTTACAATATCTCCCCCTTGGGAACATTCGTCCTCGAATGAGCTTACTCCTAGTAGGCTAAGGGTGTAACATCTAACATTTAGCTCAAACACCCAACAAACAATGAAAATACAACATGCAATCTCATAAGTTAAAGAGTACTAAGAAGAGAATTAGTACATTGGTTTGGAATTTCTTCAGATTCGAAGAGATGTGGATATCTCTTCTTCATATCCTCCTCCGCTTACCAAGTAGCTTCCTCAACAAATTTATTCCTCCAAAGGACTTTGACTAATGCTACTTCCTTAGTCCTCAACTTGCGAACTTGGCGATCTAGAATCTGGACCGAAATCTCTTCATAAGATAAGCTATCCTTGATCCCAATATCTTCAGTTGGTATGATCAATGAAGTTTACCCATGTACTTCTTCAACATGGATATGTGAAAGACCGGATGAACCGCGGCTAACTCTTGTGGTAGCTCCAACTCGTAGGCTACATTACCTACCCTTTTCGATATTCTGTAAGGGCCAATATACCCGGGACTAAGCTTCCCCTTCTTACCAAATCTCATAACACCTTTCATGGGTGAAACTTTAAGATATACCCAATCATCTACTTCAAACTCTAACTCCCTTCTCCTAACATCAGTGTAGGATTTCTGACAACTCTGCGCCGTTTTCAACTTCTCTTGAATAACTTTCACCTTCTCCATAGCTTGATGAACTAAATTTGGTCTTATCAATCGTGCTTCACCAGCTTCAAACCATCCAATAGGAGATCTACATCTTCTCCCATAAACAGCTTCATAAAGAGTCATTTGGATACTATAGTGCTAACTATTGTTGTAAGCAAACTCAATAAGAGGTAGGTGATCATCCCAATTACCTTTGAAATCAATCACACAAGCCCTCAACATATCCTCTAAGTTCTGAATAGTGCGCTCTTTTTGACCATCTGTCTGAGGATGAAAAACAGTACTTAAGTTCACCTTTGAACCCAAGCCTTTCTGGAATAACTTCCAAAACTGTGTAGTAAATTGTGCACCTCTATCAGATATAATCGAAAGAGGGACTCCATGAAGTCTTACTACCTCTTGAATATATAACCTGACATAATCTTCTGCTGAATGGGTAGTCTTTATCGGAAAAAAGTGGATTGATTTTGTCATTCTGTCAACAATCACCCAGATCGAATCATGCTGCCTGCGAGACCTTGGTAAACCTGTGATGAAATCCATATTAATCATCTCCCACTTCCATTTCGGAAGTTCTATATTCTGAGCCAAACCACCAGACCTTTGGTGCTCTACTATAACTTGTTGGCAATTTGGATACTTAGCAACAAATTCTGCAATGCCCTTCTTCATACTACTCTACCAATAAACTTCTCTCAAATCACGATACATCTTCGTGGAACCCAGATGAATGGAATATCTGGGCTATGAGCTTCCTCCATGATCCTCTCTTGGAGTCCATCCACCATTGGTACACATAATCTACCTTGATATCTCAATACGCCATCTCCCCCTTGTTCAATAGCTAATACTTTTCGCTTATAAACATTTGCCTTCAATTCAAGCAAAATGGGATCTTGGTCTTGCTTTTCTTTTACTTGTGACACTAATGATGATTCAACCCCATTCATCACCACCACCACTCCTCCTTCTGTGGAATCCATTAGTCGGACCCCCTAGCGTGTAAGTCTATGCACATCTTTCGCTAAGTCTCTCTTTTCTTCCTCAACATGGGCGGTACTACCCATAGACAACCTACTTAATCGAACTCCTAATCGTGCAAGTCTATGCACATCTTTTGCTAACTCTCTTTTTTCTTCCTCAACATGGGTGGTAGTACCCATAGACAACCTGCTTAAAGCATCAGCAACAACATTAGCCTTACCTGGGTGGTAACGAATACTCATGTCATAATCCTTGAGTAATTCTAACCACTTCCTCTGTCTAAGATTAAGCTCTTTCCAAGTAAACACATACTGAAGACTTTTGTGATAAGTGAATACATCTACATGCACACCATACAAATAATGACGCCATATCCTCAATGCAAATACTACGACAACCAACTCCAAGTCATGGGTTGGGTAGTTCTTCTCATGAACCTTCAACTGTCTGGAGGCATAAGCTATAACCTTGCCATTTTGCATTAACACACAACCCAAACCAACTCTAGATGCATCACAATACACCGCAAAACCTTGCGTACCTTCTGGTAAGGTCAAAATTGGGGCAGTAGTTAACCTCTTTTTCAATTCCTCAAAGCTTTTCTCACAAACTTCAGACCATTGAAACTTCACTATTTTCTGAGTTAACTTGGTCAAAGGGGATGAAATAGATGAGAACCCCTCTACGAACCTACTATAATAGCCAGCCAAACCCAAGAAACTCCTAATGTCAGTTGGAGATGTGGGTCTAGGCCAATACTGTACTGCCTCAATTTTTTGAGTATCAACTTTAATTCCCTCTCCAGATACAATGTGGCCTAATAATGCCACAGGCTCAAGCCAAAACTCACACTGAGAGAACTTGACATACAACTCTCTATCTTTAAAAGTCTGGAGAACTATTCTAAGATGACTAGCATGATCTTCTTCATTCCTTGAATAAATTAGAATGTCATCAATGAAGACGATAACAAACATATCTAAATAA